>NW_016108044.1:116216-119056 GCF_001604975.1 Cebus imitator
TGTAGAGGCAGGGTTTCACCATATTGCCCAGGCTGGTCTTGAACTCTTGGCCTCAAGCAATCCTCCCATCTCAGCCTCCCAAAGTGCTGGGACTACAAGCGTGAGCCATCACACCTGGCCCTGCTTCTTTTCTTTTTTGAGACAGAGTCTAGCTCTGTCTCCAGGCTGAAGTTCAGTGGCACGATCTCGGCTCACTGCAACTTTCACCTCCTGGGTTTAAGTAATTCTCCTGCCTCAGCCTCCCATGTAGCTGAGATTACAGGCACAAGCCACCAAGACCAGTGAATTTTTGTATTTTTAGTGGAGACAGGGGTTTCACCATGTTGATCAGGATGGTATCGAACTCCTGACCTTGTGATTCGCCCACCTTGGCCTCCCAAAGTGCTGGGATTACAGGCATAAGCCACCACACCTGGCCCTGCTTATTTTCTTCAAAGCATTATTAGTCCATAAATATTCATTAAACGTCTACCATATTCAGGCACTGAGGAGACAGTGGTGAAAAAAATCAGCCAGTAAATAAATAAGTAAAAGACGTAGCATGCCAGATGGTAATACCTGCTCTTAAGGAAACAAACAGGAATTTCAGCATGACTGAAACTTCCTTCTGGCCTTTGCTTAAATGCCTCCTCAGTGAAGCGTTCCTTAAACAAGACATTTTAAAACGTCCAAGCTGTGCAAGCTGTGCTGAAATTCTTATTTGTTTGTTCACTTATAATTGTTTGTCTGCCTGCACTGTAAGTTCCATGAGGAAAGGACAGTGTGTCTAGCTCATGATGTCCACAGTTTTAGACTATTCCCTGGCATATGGTAGGTATTTGTTGAAGGAATAAATGATACTTCCCCAAACAGTTAAAGACACAAAACTTTCTGGCCAGGCGCAGTGGCTCATGCCTGTAATCCCAGCACTTTGGGAGGCTGAGGCAGGCAGATCACCTGAGGTCAGGAGTTCGAGACCAGCCTGGCCAACATGCTGAAACACCATCTCTACTAAAAAGACAAAAATTAGCCAGGCGTGGTGGCACATGCCTGTGATCCCAGCTACTCCGGAGACTGAGGCAGGAGAATCACTTGAACCCGGGAGACGGAGATTGCAGTGAGTTGAAATCACACCACTGCATCCAGCCTGGGCGACAGAGCAAGACTCTATCTAAAAAGAAAGAAATGAAACTTTAGGAACTAGTTTCCAGAAAAGAGAACAGGATATGGTTGCACAGAGCTGATATGAGAATTCCATGAAGCACTGACAGAGAAACATTAATTTTATAATTTAATGTTTTTGCCAGCCTGTCACAGTGGCTCACACCTGTAATCCCAGCACTTTGGGAGGCCAAGGCAGTAGGATCACTTGAGCCCAGAAATTCGAGACAAGCCTGGGCAACATAGGGAGACCCATCCCTTACCCACCTCTCCAAAAAAAAAAAAAAGAAATACAAAAATTAGCACGGTGTGGTGGTGTGTGCCTATAGTCCCAGCTACTCGGGAGGCCGAGGTGGGAGGATCACTTGAGACCCTCAAGATTTCAGTGAGCTGAGATTGCACCACTGCACTCCAGCCTGGGCAGCAGAGAAGAGTCTGTCTCTAAAATAAAACATAAAATAAAAGTGTTTTGCAAAAGTTGGAGTTCAGTCATGGGGACAAAGGACGGACAGACCAGAGGATGAGGATTGTCTTGCAATTCCACAGCAATAACTTCTTTTGCAATCAGAAAAGAAAAGGTAACTTTAGTTTTACAAAGAGAAGAGGAAATGTTTCTGTAATAGTTGACAGAGCCCTGCGTGGTGATTCTAGCCGCCAGGGAGAGATCTCTGTCAAGGCTGGCTGATAGCAGGGCACTCGGGGACTGGGTGTTCTTCTTATCCTGCTCCCCTGGGACTCCCCGAAGGTCACAGAACTCTCTAGAAATCAGGGGCGTGGGTATCAGCACACTTGGTTCGTTCTTGGCTCAGCTTCCGACCAGCAGTGAACCCATGACCCAGGTGTTTTTCCCTCCTGCAAGCTTCAGTAAATATCCAGCGTGATAATAATTGCTGTGGTTGGATTTTTTTTTTTTTAGGCGGAGTCTCACTCCCAGGCTGGAGTGCAGTGGTGTGTCTCGGCTCAGTGCAGCCTCTGCTTCCTGGGTTCAAGCAATTCTTGTGCCTCAGCTTCCCTAGTGGCTGGGCTTACAGGCACGAGCCACCACGCCTGGCTAATTTTTGTATTTTTAGTAGAGGCGGGATTTCACTATGTTGGTGAGGCTGCTCTCGAACTCCTGATCTCAGGTGATCTGCCCGCCTCGCCCGGCCTGGATAATATTTTTATATACAAACCAAGGTGGAGTTTCTCCTAGTCACCTTTCACCCTGTCAAAAGACAAAATGACAACAAATGTAGATCTAATTGGCTTTTATTTGCAATTCATGAATTGGTGTAGCCTTCATTCTACAAAATAGAATCAAGATCTCTCACTGGCCAAGGAAACAGACCAATAGGAAAAAAGCTGATTGATTAACATCAGGTTCCTTTGTGTGACTTTTTGTAAGCGTTAAAGCAAAGGGAACCCATATTACACTGACTCAGGTTGACTGGAATCTCCTGTTTTCAGGGAAAACTGGTCTGTTTGGGGGATCTATCACCTTCCTTAAAGTTTCAGTTGGATTATGTGGCATTTAGCATGAGTAACTCCATTTTGGTTAGGTCTTTTCTGTTGGGGCCTAGTGCAGGAGCTCAACCCAAAACAATGACCTCTCATAATTTTTTCTTTTTTTTAGACAGAGTTTCCCTCTTGTCGCCCAGGCTGGAGTCCAACAGCATGATCTCGGCTCACTGCAACCTCCACCTCCCAGGTTCAAGTGATTC
>NW_016108044.1:120971-124885 GCF_001604975.1 Cebus imitator
TCTTTTTTTTTTTTTTTGAGACAGGCTCTGGCTCTGTTGCTCATGCTGGAGTGCAGTGGTGCAATCACAGTTCGCTGCAACCTTGAACTCCTGTGCCCAAACGATCCTCCCACCGCAGCCTCTCCAGTGGCTGGGACTAACTACTTCGGTTTTTCTTTTCACAATTAATTTCTTTTCTTTCTTTCTTTTTTCTCTCCCTTTCTTTCTTTTCTTTCTTTCTTTCTTTCTTTCTTTCTTTCTTTCTTTCTTTCTTTCTTTCTTTCTTTCTTTTTTCTTTCTTTCTTCTCTCTCTCTTTTTCTTTCTTTTTCTTTTCTTTCTTTCTTTTAGGTTTCTTTCCTTCCTTCCTTCCTTTCTTTCTCTTTCCTTCTTTCTTTCCCTCCCTTCCTTCCTTCTTTCCTTCCTTCCTTCCTTCCTTCCTTCTTTCTGTCCTTTCTTTCTTTTTTTTTGGAGATGGAGTTTTGCTCCTGCTGCCCAGGCAGGAGTGCAATGGTCCAATCTCAGCTCACTGCAACCTCCGCCTCCCGGGTTCAAGAGATTCTCCTGCCTCAGCCTCCCAAGTAGCTGGGACTACAGATGCCCGCCACCATGCCCGGCTAATTATTGGATTTTTAGTACAGACAGGGTTTTACTGTGTTGCCCAGGCTGGTCTTGAACTCCTGACCTCAAGTAATCTACCCGCCTCAGCCTCCCAATGTGCTGGAATTACAGGCATGAGCCACCATGCCCAGCCTTTACAGTTAATTTCTTTATTTTATTTATTTATTTATTTATTTATTTATTTGAGATGGAGTCTTGCTCTGTTGCCAGGCTGGAGTGCAGTGGCACAATCTCAGCTCACTGCAACCTCTGCCTCCTGGGTTCAAGCGATTCTCCTACCTCAGCCTCCCGAGTAGCTGGGACTACAGACGCCTGCCACCATGCTCAGCTAATTTTTGTATTTTTAGTAAAGATGGGGTTTCTCCATGTTGGCCAGGATGGTCTTGATCTCCTGACCTCATGATCTGCCCGCCTCGTTCTCCCATAGTGCTGGGATTACAGGCGTGAGCCACCATGCCCAGCCAATTATTATTATTATTATTATTATTATTTTTTTGAGACGGAGTTTTGCTCTTGTTACCCAGGCTGGAGTGCGATGGCGTGATCTTGGCTCACCGCAACCTCCGCCTCCCGGGTTCAGGCAATTCTCCTGCCTCAGCCTCCTGAGTAGCTGGGATTACAGGCACGCGCCACCATGCCCAGCTAATTTTTTGTAGTTTTAGTGGAGACGGGGTTTCACCACGTTGACCAGGATGGTCTCGATCTCTTGACCTCGTGATCCACCTGCCTCGGCCTCCCAAAGTGCTGGGATTACAGGCGTGAGCCACCATGCCCAGCCAATTATTATTATTATTATTATTATTATTTTTTTGAGACGGAGTTTTGCTCTTGTTACCCAGGCTGGAGTGCGATGGCGTGATCTTGGCTCACCGCAACCTCCGCCTCCCGGGTTCAGGCAATTCTCCTGCCTCAGCCTCCTGAGTAGCTGGGATTACAGGCACGCGCCACCATGCCCAGCTAATTTTTTGTAGTTTTAGTGGAGACGGGGTTTCACCACGTTGACCAGGATGGTCTCGATCTCTTGACCTCGTGATCCACCTGCCTCAGCCTCCCAAAGTGCTGGGATTACAGGCGTGAGCCACCGCGCCCGGCCCAATTATTATTTTTTTAAGATGGAGTGTCACTCTGTTGCCCAGACTGGAGTGCAGTGACACAATCTTGGCTCACTGCAACCTCTGCCTTCTAGGTTCAAGCGATTTTCCTGTCTCAGTCTCCCAAGCAGCTGGGATTGCAGGTGCCTGCCACTATGCCTGGCTAAATTTTTTTGTGTATTTAGTAGTGACAGGGTTTCACCATATTCGTCAGGCTGGTCTCAAACTCCTGATCTCAGGTGATCCACTCGCCTTAGCCTCCCAAAGTACTGGGATTGCAGGCATGAACCACCGGGCCCGGCCTGAAGTTATTTTCTAATTATGACACATGACTGAGGTTTTCCATTTTTGGTGGTTTTTCTATTTATGACACAAGACCGTGGTTTTCCATTTTTGGTGGTTGTATGCTGTAGCTTCCTTTTTAAGTACATTTGAGTGAAAAGGGTAAGGAGGTAGTTTTTAAATGCCAAGTAAATATAGCATAATAAATATGGTATAGTTTGAATGCACGGGCAGCAGAAATCAATCACAAAAGTGCTATGCGAAAGATGAAGTTGGGAAAATCCTAAGACCCTAAGGTAGATCATCAGTAATGGTAGCTATGACTATTATTGTCATTAGCATTAACTTTAGGGGATTCTAGTTTAAAAAATCACTTTTGGAGCTGGGCACGGTGGCTCATGCCTATAATCCCAGCACTTTGGGAGGCCAAGGCAGGAGGATCACTTGAGGACAGGAGTTTGAAACCAGCCTTGGCATCATAGCAAGACCCCGTCTCTACAGCAAATTAAAAAATTAGCCCAGGAGGTCAAGGCTGCAGTGATTGCACCACTGCACTTCAGCCTGCGTGACAGAGCGAGACCCTGTCTCAAAAAAGATAAAACTCAGAGTGATTCTGAAATTTTAAAATGTACTACTCTTTGAGGTGGCCTTTGAGGAAGGGGAAGGTGGAAGAGAATCAGTTGTTTGCAAAACAGATAGACAATCCCATAGTGAGTTTCTCAGTTCTCTGCAAGGAGTCGGGAGTCTTGAGTCATAGAAGCCTGACAGGGCCGATTCTATAAGCCCCGGGGTGGGAAAGAGGTCAGTGATTGATCTAGTTCTCAGGGGGATCCCCCCAAAATGGGGAAACAGACATCGCATGCAACCAGAAGAAAAAGAAAGGGTTTAGGAAAGGGAATGGAGACAGAAGAGGAAGATTCTGGGCAGGATCCTTTCGTATCCAAAAATTCTGCAATTCCAAGGATTGCCTTCATTCTTGGAACAGCCACTTAAAGGCCTCCCAGGCAGAGGCTGTGCCAGGTGAAGGCGAGGCCAGGAAAGGCCAATCAGAGGCCAGGAGTGAGAGGCAGTGTATGAGGCTTCCTCCTGGCCAGTGTCAAAGGACTCAGGACAGGGAGTGGCCATTCCAGGGATACTGTGTTTCCCAGCCTCCCTTTTCTCTTTTGGCAGAAGAGAGGCCAGTCTCATCATTTGATGGGTGAGGAAACCCAGGCTCAGAGGAGTAATTGACCAGAAATTAATGAGAGTCTAGGATTCCTCATTGTTAATACATGGTTTTTCCCAGGCATGTAGCAAATGGGAAAAAAATCCAGGCTTTAAAATTCAGACAGACCTGAGTTCACAATTCCAATCCCTAAAGGTTGTGGTTGTGTGACTTTGGGCAAATTACCTAACCTCTCTGAACCTCAGTTTTCCGGTCTGAGAAAAGGCGATCATTAATAATATGTCCTATTGGGTTGTTGTAAGGATTAAATGGAGCAAAGCCTACAAAACACCTGTCACAGAATAGGAGCTCCAAACACAGGAGAGCCGTTTCTAGGATTTTCTGAAGCCGACACACCAGCTCTGTGCTGGGCTGAAGGCCGACTGCCTGGGATTGCTCCTGCCACTTGCTCCCTGGGTTCTAGAGCTGACGGTGTTCCTAGGCCTGGTTCCAGTCATATCAGGATTCCATTTACCCCTCTTGGCAGCCCAGGCCTTCAGCTGGGTCCTGGTAACTCAGTAGGCATCCAATAAGCATTGATCGAGTTAATAAGTAATTTGTATGGAAAGAGAGAGTTGGAGGCAAAATCTGAAGGATTTCCAAGATGACTGTAAGATTCTGGGCCAGTCTCCAGCGTGATTCCAGAGGAGGGGTCGGCCTGGGGTAGAGGTAGGGAGATGGGTAGAGGATCGCAATTCAAGGACAACTTTGTTTTTCGTTTTTTGTGGGTTTTTTTTTT
>NW_016108044.1:125410-137753 GCF_001604975.1 Cebus imitator
TTATAAGACGGGGTTTCACCATGTTGGTCAGGCTGGTCTTGAACTCCCGACTTCAGGTGATCCGTCCGCCTTGGCCTCCAAAGTGCTTGGATTACAAGCGTGAGCCACCACGCCCGGCCCTAATTTTTAATTTTTTATTGAGAGAGGGTCTTGCTATGTTGCCAGGCTGGCCTGGAACTCCTGGGCTCAAGGGATCCTCCCACCTTGGCCTCCCAAAGTGCTGGGATTGCAGGCATGAGCTTCTGCACCCAACCATCCGGGAGGACTTTGAAGAAAAGGAGACACCTGAGCTGAGCCTCATGAGATGGGGTTGGGGGAGGAATTGAAGTCACCTCAGACAGAAAGGACCAGAAAAACAGAAGCTTGTTTAAGGGCAGGTATGAAAGACAGATTTCAGCCCACATGAAGGATCTGCCCTGAGATAGAATTAGGCAACCTTCACCGGGCATGGTGGCAGGACTGTAATCCTAGCACTTTAGGAGGCTGAGGTGGGTGGATCACCTGAGGTCAGGAGTTCGAGACCAGCCTGACCAACATGGTGAAACCCTGTCTCTACTAAAAACACAAAAATTAGCCAGGCCTGGTAGCACATGCCTGTAATCCCAGCTATTTGGGAGGCTGAAGCAGGAGAATGAACCCTGAAGGCGGAGGTTGCAGTGAGTTGAAATCGCACCACTGCACTCCAGCTTGGGCGACAGAGTGAGACTCTGTCTCCAAAAAAAAAAAGAGTTAGGTAACCTTCAAAGGTACCCAGTTCCCCATCCACAGTGGTATTCAAACAAGCAGAGGTGATCCCCCTGTTAAATGGGGTAGAGTTGGGCCAGATATCCTTAAATGTCCTTCCCGGTCATGGATTCATGCTATTGCTGTGATTAGGCGGGACTCAAGGGAAGGGGATGGATACAGGTCCCCAAGCCTTCAGGCTGGTCGTAGTCTGATGTGCATCTGTTCCTGCTCTATCAGCTACCTTGGTCCTCTGTGGATGTCCTTGGGTCCCCAAGAACCACTGACTCCAAGTTCTGCAGTGTGGGATTTGTATGAAAGGGACAGGAGAAAAGGAAACAGGCTCTGCCCAGGCCCCAATCTCAGAGTTTTCTCCCCCGACATCTGCTGATTCTGCATGTGGGCAACGTTTCCAGCTAGCTTCTTGCCCAAGTTTTGGCTTCCACGTGGCTAAGCAGCTAAATGCTACATTTCCCAACTTCTCTTGTAGTTGGGTGTGGCCGTGTAACCACATTCCAAGCAGATGTGATATGTTCTACTTTTAGGTTATGCCCTCAAATTGAAGAGGTGTCAGCTGGGCACAGTGGCTCATGCCTATAATCATGCCAGCACTTTGAGAGGCTGAGGCGGGAAGATCACCTGAGGTCGGGAGTTCGAGACCAGCCTGATCAACATGGAGAAACCCTGTCTCTACTAAAAATACAAAATTAGCTGGGCATGGTGGTGGATGCCTTTAATTCCAGCTACTTGGGAGGCTGAGGCAGGAGAATCGCTTGAACCTGGGAAGTGGAGGTTGCAGTGAGCCGAGATTGCGATGCTGCACTCCAGCCTGGGCAACAAGATCAAAATTATGTCTCAAAAAAAAACAAACAAAACCCTGAAGAGGTGTGGCCTTCTCTGTCTCTTCCACACTCCCTTTCCACAGGCTGAGATGCAGATTTGATGGCAGGTACTGGAGCAGCTACTTTAGGCCTAAAAATGGAAGCCATGTTTTAAATATGGCAAAACAATGCGTCAAAGTAGCTGGAATCCTTAACACAATGGAGCTGCCATTTGAACCCAGGAGGACTTGGGGCTGACTGAGAGAGGAATAACTTTCTATCTTGTTTTGTTTGATTCTTTATAACAGCAACCCAAACCTCTATCTCAATCAATACATTATCTCAGCTCCAACCATACTTCTTGTTTGCCCCATCTTCTTCTTCAACTCTGGTCCTGAGACATAGCACTGGATAAGAATCTCCCTCCCCCATCTCACCTCCCAGAACTACAAGAGCAGTTGAAAACAGTAAGAGCCTTGAATAGGAGCCCTGAGTGAGTTAGGACAAATCCCTTAATATTTCCCTCCTTCCCTCCCTCCCTTCCTGCCTCTGTCCCTCCCTCTCTTCCTTCTTGCTCTCTTTTCTTCCTTCCTTCCTTCCTTCCTTCCTTCCTTCCTTCTCTCTCTCTTTTTCAAGACGTGTTTTCACTCTGTTGCTCATGCTGGAGCGCAGAGGCACCATCATGGGTCACTGCACCTGCCAACTCCTGGGTTCGAGGGATCCTTTCACTTCAGCCTCTGAGCAGCTAGGACTACAGGCGTGAGCCACCAGGCTTCGCTAATTTTTAAATTTTTTGTAGAAACAGGGTCTTGCTATGTTGCCCAGGCTGGTTTTGAATTCCTGGCCTCAAGCAGTCCTCCCTCCTTGGCCTCCCAAAGGCTGGGAGGCTGAGGGCGACAGTTTGAGACCAGCCTGGACAATATGGTGAAACCCCATCTCTACTAAAAATACAAAAATTAGCTGGGCGTGGTGGTGCTCACCTGTAGTCCCAGCTACTCAGGGGGCTGAGGCACAAGAATTTCTTGAACCCAGGAGGCAGAGGTTGCAGTGAGCCAAGATGGCACCACTACACTCTAGCCTGGGCAACAGAGCAAGACTCTCTCTCTAAAAAAAAAATTGATAGAGATGGGGTCTCACTATGATGCCCAGGCTGGTCTCGAACTCCTGGGCTCAAGTGATCCTCCCACCTCAGCCTCCTAAAGTGCTGTGATCACAGGCATGAGCCACTGCTCATGGCCTTTAATATTTTAAATCTCAGTTTTCTCCATCTTTTAGATGGCATCCATAAGTAGCATTCCCATCAAAAGGTGGTTTTCTGTTTATTATTATTACTGTTTTCTTTCTCTCGAGAGTGTTCAGCAGGATATTATTATTATCATTATTTTGAGACAGAGTTCGCTCTTGTGGCCCAGGCTGGAGTGCAATGGTGTGATCCCAGCTCATCACAATCTCCACCTCCAGGATTCAAGTGATTCTCCTGCCTCAGCCTCCTGACTATCTGGGATTACAGGCACGTGCCACCACACCCAGCTAATTTTGTATTTTTAGTAGAGACAGGGTTTCTCCATGTTGGTCAGGCTGGTCTCAAACTCCCGACCTCAGAGGATCTGCCCTCCTCGGCCTCCCAAAGTGCTAGGATTACAGGCGTGAGCCACCATGCCCAGCCTCAAAAAGTGTTTTTTTGTTGTTGGTTTTAATTATTATTTTTTTATTTTTTCTTTTTTTTTTCAGATTGAAAAAGATGGTTTTCTATGAACAGGACATAATCAACAAAAACAGATAGGTGTTGGGGAAAGCCATGTTTCATGGGCAGTATCACAAAAAAGCAGAAGAAATTCTTTTCCATTATGTAGGAGTCCACAGAAATGTATGCACTAAAATATGTGCACGCGTAAACCAACCAAAAGCCACACTCACAGCATAGGCTCCTCCAAAAGCAGGAACACTCCCTGCCCCTGACACACACACCAAATACAAACACACATCCAAGAGGCTCTCCCGCGTTCATGCATGCGCAGGTACAGGCAGGCATGCACGTGCCCGAGCAAAACACACACCCAAGCTTCGGTTGCTGTGCTCATCTATTTATTGTTGCTGCCACCCTGGAGGAGCCCCAGTTTCTTCTGTAGCTTTCTTTTCCAGGAGTATCTTCCTGGCTCTGCCCCTCCATTCCCTGCCTCTCACTCGCCATCTTGTACTTTTGCTGGGGTTGGAGGTGCTTTCCTGGTAGCCCCTCAGAGACTCAGTCAGTGGGGTAAGTCCTAGGGGTGGGGGGTGTGGCAAGCCGGCCTGGATCCTGTCCTGGGTCCTCCTTCCTCCACAGTCCCGTCTCCATTGCTGGGTGTAGTGTCCGTGGTCTGGCCTCATCTGGGGGGTGAGGAAAAGCAGGTGGTGAAAGGGACAGAGACCTGGTTTCTAATTCTACCTCTTCCACTCAACGTGTGACTCCAGGGAAGCACCCACCCTCTTTGGCCCCAGTTTCTGTCTCTGTAAATCAAATTTCCCTTTAATTGGAAAGGTTCTGTGTTCCCCCTTTGCTCTGGCTGCTAGGAAACTCACAGCCAAACATATGTCTCATTTTATTCTGCATTGAGACAACAGTTGTCTGATCCCTCCTCCGCACCCAACCGCACACATTCTGGCCTGTCCTTCATGGCAGAGGCACCGGCTTGGGCTCTCTGGGTCCCCGGACTCCTTACCTCCAGCTCTGTCTCAGCACCTGGCCCCTCGCTTCTTCCTTTCTGAATTCTGCAGCTTGGTCACCAGCTTCCTTTCGTGCCCGCCAGGGCTGGGGCGGTTGGTGTTGGCAGCAGCTTCTCTCTTGGAGCGACCTTTCCGGCCTCTGCCTCCTGTCACCAAGGCAGGAGTCAGAGGTGAAATGGACAGAGGCAGGATGAGAGGCCTCGGAGGAGAGGCAGGGATTCAGGGTTGCGGGGATGGAGCGAGCAGGGGGAAGCCTGTTGCTTCCCCGGATGTGTGTGAGGTCCCAGGCTGAGTAAGATAGCACTCTGGGGATGAGGGACTAGAGAGGGGTGACCTGAGGATCAAAGGAACAACTTGGCTAGAAAAGGGTGAGTGGGCTGGGCATGGTGGCTCACTCCTATAATCTCAGCGCTTTGGGTGGCCAAGGCAGGAGAATTGCTTGAGCCCTGGGGTTCGAGATCGGCCTGGGCAACACAGTGAGACCCCATCTCCCCACTACAGGTGCTGCACACCTGAAGTTCCAGGTACTTGGGAGATTGAAGCAGGAGGATCACATGAGCCCAGGAGTTCGAGGCTGCAGTGAGTTGTGATCACACCACTGCACTCCAGCCTGGGTGACAGAGCGACACTCTCAAAAAAAAAGAGTGAGGAGAGAAAGAAAGAGAGGAAGAGAGGAAGGGGAAAGGGAGGTGGGAAGTCCATGGAGGGGTCCTGATTTCGGGAGAGGAGGAAGGACCGTGGAGATGGCCAAGTAGGCCTTACCCAGGTAGGAATGGGCCAGGCTGTAGAGGTCAGATTCATCCAGGCTGGGGTCCTCGTCCTCTGGGGCTGGGGGCTGCTGGGGGGCGCTGGCTGCTGGCGGGAAGCTGGCCATCATGCCTGGCTTGTCCTCCCGGCCTCTCTTCTCCTGATGCTTTGTCTGTCTCTGCTTTCCTGGGCCCGTGCCTCTCCACTCCCAGTCCACTCCCTCCGCTTATAAGGCCGTGTCTCCTCCTCAGACCACAGTCTGGCTCCTGCCCATCAGGCCCTGTCTGATGCAATCTGGCCCCTTTCCAGAATCCTGCCGGTAAACACAGTCACGAGAGGGGAAGAGTTGGTCCCTGAGTCCAGCCCCACTCTGCCTCCTCTCTCCCAGGCTCGCCCAGCTGGATATTTTCCATAGAGGAGGTCCCGCCTCTAGGCGGGGAGCAGGGAAGAGGCTGGATCTGGGCTCAAACACTCCTTGGGATCATGGCGTCATCTGATCAAGGGCTTCACCTGGGCCTGGGGTGATGGCCACACAGCTAACCCCAGCACCAGAATTCTTGGTGAGACGCAGGACGTGAGGAAGGAGGGGGAGCACACCCTGTGCCGGGGCAAGTTGGCAGTTTCCATCCAGTCACACTCAACATCTTGTTTTTTTTTCTTCTTCGAGACGAAGTCTGTTACCCAGACTGGAGTGCGGTGGTGCAGTCTCGGCTCACTGCAACCTCCTCCTCCCAGGTTCAAGCGATTCTCCTGCATCAGCCTCCCGAGTAGCTGGGATTACAGGCACCTGCCACCACACCTGGCCAATTTTTGTATTTTTAGTAGAGACAGGGTATGTTGGCCAGGCTGGTCTCAAACTTCTGAGACGTCAAGTGATATACTCACCTCGGCCTCCCAAAGTTCTGGGATTACAGGCATGAGCCACACACTGCCCCCCCCCCCGCCGCCTTTTTTTTTTTTTTTTTTTCCTAAGAAACGTCTTGGAAAACCCCTTAGTATCCTGAAACAGGGTTCTCAGTAATGAAATCTTCCTCACCTCAGAGGAGGGTGGCAGACGGTTGGAGAGTTCAGGGTCTGGAGGCAGATGCCCTCAGTTCAAACCCCTGACCCACAACTTTCCGTGTGACGTTGGGTGAGTCCCTTCACCTCTCTGTGCCTTGGTTTCCAATTCTGTAAAACAAGAATAATAATAATTGTATCTTCTTCCTAGAGTTGGGGAGAGCATCAAATGAGATAATGTTTGAAAGACACTTGCCACACTGCCTGATGACAGAGCAAGACCCTGTCTCAAAAACAAATTATAATAAAATAATACGGGCCGGGCGCGGTGGCTCAAGCCTGTAATCCCAGGACTTTGGGAGGCCGAGGGGGGTGGATCACGAGGTCAAAAGATCGAGACCATCCTGGTCAACATGGTGAAACCCCGTCTCTACTAAAAATACAAAAAATTAGCTGGGCATGGTGGTGCGTGCCTGTAATCCCAGCTACTCAGGAGGCTGAGGCAGGAGAATTGCCTGAACCCAGGATGCGGAAGTTGCGGTGAGCCGAGATCGCGCCATTGCACTCCAGCCTGGGTAACAAGAGCGAAACTCCGTCCCCAAAAAAAATAAAAAATAAAAAAATAAAATAAAATAATATGTATTTCAAAATACGGACATACTGAGACAGAAGACATAATGAGGCCGAGCGTGGTGGCTCATGCCTGTAGTCTGAGCACCAGCACTTTGGGAGGCCGAGGCAGGCAGATCACCTGAGGTTAGGAGCTCGAGACCAGCCTGGCTAACATGGTGAAATCCCTTCTCTACTAAAAATACAAAGATTAACCAGGTGTGGTGGCAAGTGCCTGTAATCCCAGCTACTCAGGAGGCTGAGGCAGGAGAATCGCTTGAACTCAGGAGGCGGAGGTTGCAGTGAGCCAAGATTGAGCCACTGCATTCCAGCCTCAGTGACAAAACGAGACTGTGTTTCAAAACAAAAATAAAAACAGAAGAAGGTGAACTTCTGCTTGTGTTTCTCCCTTGCCTGAGCCAGAATTGAATTTAGCCTTTGTTTTCCCAGATTTGGGTGACGGATGAGTTCCTTAACGCCCAGGAAATGAAAATGAAGACAGGATATTGAATGAAAACAGAGTTGGGGGTAATAATAACAGACCAGGTGATAACAGAAAGAGGAAAATAATCTTAAATTAAGCAAAGATCGGCCTAGCACGGTAGCTCCTGCCTGTGATTCCAGGGCTCTGGGTGGGTAAGGTGGGAGGATTGCCTGAGGCTAGGAGTTTAAGACCAGCTTTGGCAATAGAGCAAGACCCTGGTATTTTTTTTTTTTTTTTCTGTTGTTTTGTTTTTTTTTTTGAGATGGAGTCTCCCTCTGTTGTACAGGCTAGAGTGCAGTGGTGTGATCTTGGCTTACTGCAACCTCCACCTCCCGGGATCAAGCGATTTTCCTGCCTCAGCCTCCCGAGTGGCATGCGCCACCACGCCCAGCTAATTTTTGTATTTTTAGTAGAGACGGGGTTTCATCATCTTGGCCAGGCCTGCCTCGATCTTCTGACCCTGTGATCTGCCTGCCTTGGCCTCCAAAAGTGCTGGGATTACAGGCATGAGCCAGTGCACCCAGCCCGAAAGACCCTGTCTTAAAAAAAAAAAAAAGGGCGTGGCGTGGTGAGTCGGGCCTGTAATCCCAGCACTTTGGGAGGCTGAGATAGGCGGATCACCTGAGGTCAGGAGTTCAGGACCAGCCTGGTCAACATGGAGAAACCCCATCTCTACTAAAAATACAAAATTAGCCAGGTACGGTGGTGCGTGTCTGTAATCCCAGCTACTTGGGAGACTGAGGCAGTGATTCTCCTAATCACTTAAACCCAGGAGGCAGAGGTTGCAGTGAGCTGAGATCGCACCATTGCACTCCAGCCTGGGCAACAAGAGCAAAACTCCGTCTCAAAAAAAAAAAAAAAAAAAAAAAAATTAAGAGGCCAGGTGTGGTCACTCACACCTGTCATTCCAGTACTTTGGGAGGCCAAGGCAGGAGGATGACCTCAACCCAGGAGGTCAAGGGTGCAGTCAGCCATGATCACACCCCACTGCATTCCATCTTCGGCAACAGTGCAAGACTCATCTCTAAAAATATATAAATACATAAAATGTATATTTTTTAAAAAAGCCAGGCTCAGTGGCTCAAGCCCATAATCCCAGCACTCTGGGAGGCCAAGGCGGGTGGATCACCTGAGGTCAGGAGTTCACAACCAGCCTGGCCAAAATGGTGAAACCCATCTCTAGTAAAAATACAAAAAATTAGCTGGGTGTGGTGGCTGGCGCCTGTAATCCCAGTTATCCAGGAGGCCGAGGCAGGAGAATCGCTTGAGCGGGGAGCGGCGGTGGGGGGGTGGAGGTTGCAGTGAGCCGAGATTGCGCCACTGCCCTCCAGCCTGGGCGACAAATCAAGACTCCGTCTCAAAAATAAAAATAAAAAATAAAATAAGAAAAGGAAAAAGGAGGAGGGTGAGAGCACCCCATGTGTGGAAGGGCTTAGCCCAGAGTCAGGCACTTGGCATATTGTTGGCTCCCCATTCTCCAAAGAAAGAAAATGAAGGCTCAATGAGTGCCTTGCTGGAGGTCACGCTGCTAGTGAATAGTGAAAGATTTCTCCCCGTGGCCTGTCCAGCTGATCCCAGTCCCAGGGCTCATTCTAAGCACAGCTGGCCAAACACTGGCAAAGATTTGGCCACTCCATGTGTGGGAGCACTTATCAACGATTCCTCCCTCCCTCCTCCTCCCTCCTCCCTTCCTCCCTCTCTCCCTCCTCCCTCTCTCCCTCCTCCCTCCTCCCTTCCTCCCTCTCTCCCTCCTCCCTCCTCACTCCTCCCTCCCTTCCCTAACAGTTATTAGTGCCTACTTTGGCCCAGGCCCAGTGCTGAGAATGCAATCGCCTGCACTTTCTGGAAGGTCTGTGCAATGGAGGGGCTGGGTTTTCGGCAGGCCAGGTCAGTACACATCCTGTCCACAGCACCACACATCTCTCCTTCTCCTTTATCCCATTGCCCTGATTTTATTTTACTTTCTTCATAGCATTCCCTAACCAAAAGTGTGTTTGTTTTTTGTTGTTTTTGGTTTTTTGAGACAGGGTCTCAGTCTGTCACCCAGGCTGGAGTGCAGTGGCACAATCTCGGCTCATTGCAACCTCCACCTCCTGGGTTCAAGTGATTCTCCTGCCTCAGCCTCCCGAGTAGCTGGGATTACAGGCGCATGACACCAGGCTCAGCTAATTTTTTATATTTTTAGTAGAGACAGGGTTTCACCACGTTAGCCAGGCTGGTCTCAAACTCCTGACCTCAAGTGATCTGCTTGCCTCGGCCTCCCAAAGTGCTGGGATTACAGGCATGAGCCATCCAACCCAGCATCTTTTTTATTTGTTTACTTCTCCATTATTTGCCCCCATTAGCATGCAACCATTGGCTTAGTTAGTTAATGGTTAAAGGCGTAGGCTCTGGAACTGGACTTCCTGGGTCTAAAGCTTGGCTCTATCCCATGGTTAGCCGTGTGCCCTTAGACAAGCCTAGTCTGCACGTTTGTTTACTCATCTGTAAAATGGGGTTAATAATTGGTACCTAGGGGTCTGGGTATGGTGGCTCATGTCTGTAATCCCAGCACCTTGGGAGGCTGAGGCAGGCGGATCATGAGGTCAGAAGTTTGAGATCAGCCTGGCCAGCATGGTGAAACCCTAAAAAAAATTTTTTTAATTAAAAAAAAAAATTAGCTGGGCATGGTGGCAGGTGCCTGTAATCCCAGCTACTCAGGAGGTTGAGGCAGGAGAATTGCTTGAATTCAGCAGGTTGAGGTTGCAGTGAGCCAAGATTGTACCACTGCACTCCAGCCTGGGCGACAAAGCAAGACTCCGTCTCGGAAATGAATAAATAAATAAATAAATAAAATGATACCTTGGCTGGGTAAGGTGAGGCACGCCTCCACTGTTTTGGAGAGGCTGAGCTGGGAGGATCACTTGAGGCCAGGAGTTTGAGGCTGCAGGGAGCTATGATCGCACCACTGCACTCTAAAAAGAAAAAGAGCCAGCGCGGTAACTCACGCCTGTAAGCCCAGCACTTTGGGAGGCTGAGGAGGACAGATCACCCGAGGTCAGGAGTTTGAGACCAGCCTGGCTAACGTGGTGAAACCCGTCTCATATAGAAAAAAAAAAAGAAAAAGAAAAGAAGCTGGGCTCGGTGGCTCAGGCCTGTAATCCCAGCACTTTGGGAGGGCAAGGTGGGCAGATTTCCTGAGCTCAGGAGTTTGAGACCAGCCTGGACAACACGGTGAAACCCCGTCTCTACTAAAATACAAAAAATCAGCTGGGTGTGGCGGTATGTGATTGTAGTCCCAGCTACCCAAAAGGCTGAGGCAGGAGAATTGCTTGAACTCAGGAGGCGGAAGTTGCGGTGAGCTGAGATCGTGTCACTGCACTCCAGCCTGGGTGACAAAGTGAGACTTCTTCTCAAAAAAAAAAAAAAAGAAGAAGAAAAAGAAAAGAAAAGAAGGCTGGGTCCGGGCTTGGTGGCTCACACCTGTAATCCCAGGGAGATGTAATCGTCAGGTTGTGGAAAAGACATTTTTGGGGAGTTAGCTACTTGTGGGGTCCTTCAGGTTGGTAGAGTCAGTCGCTTCACTGGCACGCAGGACCTAAAGGAATTTCTCAAAAGGAGCATTTAATGTTTCATAATGTTAAAGTTGCTATCTCTAGTGCAGTTAAGGGGAACTGTGATCTTGTAACCAGATCTACGTGATTCTAGGACAGCAGGCACCGGACAACAAAGAGGAAGCAGGTACGGGGCAGCTGACCTCACGATCAATGCTGGGTGTGCTGCAAGCCTGGCGTGTTTCCATTTCTCCTCTCTGTTCTCTGATCAGTTGTGTAAGGTTTACAGGGACGGTTTCATTTTCCCATCCTCAAGCCTCCAGGTACCTGTAAAATCCACCACGAGGAAGTTTATTTTCTTCCTGCTCAGGGTTATACTTTCATGATATTGCTAAGCACACCTATGACAAGCCAGCACGATCAGCCTGGAGTAAACGCAGCAAAGGGCTGGGAGCTCCCAGGAGGGCACCTAACCTTGCTGGAGGTAGGGAGATGAGGGCACGCGCTTCCTGAAGGAGGTGAAGCTTGTGTTCTAATTCTTTCATTTTTAAAATTTTTATTTATTTATTTATTTTTATTTATTCATTTTTTTTGAGATGGAGTCTCACTCTGTTGTCCAGGCTGGAGTGCCATGATCTCGGACTCACTGCAACCTCTGTGTCTCGGGTTCAAGCAATTCTCCTGTCTCAGCCTCCCAAGTAGCTGGGATCACAGACGCACAACACTGCGCCCAGATAGTTTTTGTATTTTTAGTAGAGATAGGGTTTTACCATGTTGGCCAGGCTGATTTCGATCTCCTGACCTCAGGTGATCCACCCGCCTTGGCCTCCCAAAGTGCTAGGATTATAGGCGTGAGCTACTGCGCCCAGCCTATTTATTTTTTTTTGAGACAGGTTCTCACTGTCGCCCAGGCTAAGTGCAGTGCAGCAGTCTTCCTCACTGCAGCCTAGACCTTTAGGGCTCAAGGGATCCTCCCACCTTAGCCTCCCAAGTAGCTGGGACTTTAGGCCCGCACCACCACGCCCAACTAATTTTATTTTTTGTAGAGGCAGGGTTTCCCTATGTTGCCGAGACTGGTCTCAAACTTCTGGGCTAAAGTGATCCTCTCACCTTGGCCTCCCAAATTTCTGGGATTACAGGCGTAAGCTACCACACCAGGCCTGGGGGTAAAGTTTGAACAAGAATGACCGTGGGCCAAGTGCAAAGGCTCACACCTATAATTCCAGCACTTTGGGAGTCTGAGGCAGGAGGATTGCTTGAGCCCAGGAATTTAAAACTAACCTGGGCAACAGAGCGAGATCTCATCCTTACAAAAATATCCAAAAATTAGCCAGGTGTGGTGGTGCGTGCCTGTAGCTCCAAGTACCCAGGAGGCTGAGGCAGGAGGATGACTTGAGCCCAGGAGGTTGAGGCTACAGTGAGCCATGATTGAACCACTGCACTCCAGCCTGGGCAACAGAGCAAGACTTTGTCTCTGTTGGATAGCTTGAGGGATGTGGGAAGTCACTAGCTCAAAGAAACAGAAGCTTCCCAGGCTGAAGGCAAGAAGTGTAATGAAGGTGGATGCAAGAAGTGTAACTGAGGTGAAGCAAAACATATCCATATGATCTCACAACCCCATTCCAGATAAAATGTCAAGTCTGGCAGCTGCATTTGGAATTTTTCTTGGCTGTGTGATATCATCAGTTTAAATATCAACAGATGCTCTTTTTTTTTTTCCCTCC
>NW_016108044.1:138252-142865 GCF_001604975.1 Cebus imitator
AATGGAATTTCACTCTTGTCACCCAGGCTGGAGTGCAATGGCACAGTCTCGGCACACTGCAACCTCTGCCTCCGGGGTTCAAACGATTCTCCTGCCTCAGTCTCCCCAGTAGCTGGGATTACAGGCAGATGCCACGATGCTTAGATAATTTTTTTATTTTTAGTAGAGACGGGGTTTCCCCATGTTGGTCAGGCTGGTTTTGAACTCCTGACCTCGGGTGATCCACCTTGGCCTCCCAAAGTGCTGGGATTACAGGCTTGAACCCCAGCACCTGGCAGGATGCTGTCTTTAATTGGTGGTGTGGCAACACTGATGAGATTTTGAAATGGTCATATCCCCCTGATATTGCAGTTCCACTGCAGGAGTCTCTCCTACAGAAATCTTCCCAGAGGTTAGTAACGAGGCACGTACAAGGCAGTTCACTTGTTTGTTGTCGTGACAAACAGAAACCCAGCCTGGGCAACATAGTGAGACCCCATCTCTACAAAACAGAACAAAAAGCCTGGCATGGTGGTATGTACCTGTAGTCCCAGCTACTCAGGAGGATGAGGCAGGAGGATCCTTGAGCTATGATGGTGCCGCTGCACTCCAGCCTGGGCGACAGAGCAAGACCCTGTCTCTTTAAAAACAAAAACAAAAAATGGGAAACAATCTAAATGTCCATCAGTAGGTGACTGATCACTTTCCTTCTGCGAAATACTCTGTAGCCATTCCATAGCGTTAGAGATAGTCTGTATCACTATCTCTGATGAGAAGGATGTTCATAATACATTGTTAATGAAAGACACAGGTTGGAAAACATTATCTACACTACATTCTATTTTTACATTAAATGTATAGATAATATGAGTAATACACAGTTTTCAGAATAGAGATGTGACACTTTTCTCCTGATAACTAAAATAGACAGCCAGATAAAACATAGTGGCAAAAAAATCTAGAATAAGGCCAGTTGTGGTGGCTCGTGCCTGTAATGCCAGCACTTTGGGAGGCTGAGGCGGGTAGATCACCTGAGGTCAGGAGTTCGAGACCAGCCTGACCAACATGGTGAAACCCCATCTCTACTAAAAATTAAAAAATTAGCCAGGCATGGTGGTGCATGTCTGTCATCTCAGCTACTCGGGAGGCTGAAGCAGGAGAATTGCTTGAGCCCAGGAGGTGGAGGTTGCAGTGAGCCAAAATTGCACCATTGCACTCCAGCCTGGGCAACAAGAGCAAAACTTCATCTCAGAAAAAAAAGAAAGAAAGAAAGAAAGAAAAATCTAGAATAATAAATGATATTACTGGATGTCTCCTGAGAGATCAGCAAACCCAATCCTATTTAACAGAAGAGGAAAGTAAAGACCAGGGAGCCATGCATTCTCCAGTCTATAAATGTTTTTTTTTTTTTTTTTTTGAGACGGAGTTTCACTCATGTTACCCAGGCTGGAGTGCAATGGCGCGATCTCGGCTCACCGCAACCTCCGCCTCCTGGGTTCAGGCAATTCTCCTGCCTCAGCCTCCTGAGTAGCTGGGATTACAGGTACGCACCACCATGCCCAGCTAATTTTTTTGTATTTTTAGTAGAGACGGGGTTTCACCATGCTGACCAGGATGGTCTCGATCTCTTGACCTCGTGATCCACCCGCCTCGGCCTCCCAAAGTGCTGGGATTACAGGCTTGAGCCACCGCGCCCGGCCCAGTCTATAAATGTTTAGGGTACTAACCATGTGCCAGGCACTTGCTTGGTGCTGGGGCTATAAAAGTAAACATGGGGCCAGGCACGGTGGCTCACACCTGTAATCCTAGCATTTTGGGAGGCCGAGGCAGGTGGATCACCTCTGCTGAACTCCACTGGCCACCTCTGCTTGAACTCCGCTGGTCAGGAGTTCAAGACCAGCCTGGCCAACACAGTGAAACTCTGTCTTTATTAAAAATATGAAAAGTTAGCCGAGTGTGTTAGCAGACATCTGTAATCCTGACTATTCAGGAGGCTGAGGCAGAAGAATCACTTGAACCCAGGAGGCGGAGGTTGCAATGAGCCAAGATGCTGCCATTGCACTCCAACCTGGGCAACAAGAACAAAACTCCATCTCAAAAAAATAAAATAAAATAAACATGGGCCAGGCACAGTGGCTCTTACCTGTAATCTCAGAATTTGGGAGGCTGAGCAGGGAGGATTGCTTGAGGCCAGGGGTTTGAGACCAGCCTAGGCAACAAAGCAAGACCTTGTCTCAACAAAAAATAAGAAATAAATTATTAATAGCCAGGTGCAGTGGTATGCTCCTGTAGTTCCAGCTACTCTGGAGTTTAAGGTGGGAAGATGGGCTAAGCCCAGGAATTTGAGGCTACAGTGAGCCATGATTTCACCACTGCACTCCAGCCTGGGCATCAGAGTAAGACTCTATCTCTAAAGAATAAAAATAAAGTGTCAGGCGCGGTGGCTCACGCCTGTAATCCCAGCACTTTGGGAGGCTGAGGAGGGCGGATGACGAGGTCAGGAGACAGAGACCATCCTGGTTAACACGGTGAAACCTCGTCTCTACTAAAAATACAAAAAAATTAGCCAGGCTTGGTGGCACACACCAGTAATCCCAGCTACTCGGGAGGCTGAGGCAGGAGAATCACTTGAATCCAGGAGGCGGAGGTTGCAGAGAGCCAAGATCGTGCCACTGAACTCCAGCCTGGGTGATAGAGCAAGACTCCTTCTCAAATGAAACAAAACAAACAAACAAACAAACAAAAAGAATAAAAATAAAGCGAACGAAACAGTACCTATTCTCAAGGAGTTCACAGGAGAGCGGATGATGGTGTCCCACAGGCAGGACATTAACACGCAGCTTAATGAGTAACAACAAAAACATGTGCAAGCCGCAAGGAGAACCTAATCCAGGCAAGCCCCTGTCTCAAAAACAAAACAAAACAAATCCGTGAGGTATCCATATTAGCCACCGATTCAGTTCATATCACTATATATTCTCCATTCTTTTATAGACAGGTTGATGAGTCAAGATCATACTTACAAAAAACCCCACAAAAATGACTACCTTCCTAAGCTTATGATATTTAAGGTCCAGTGAAAATTCTCAAGTCTCAAATCTGTTTCCAGCTGGGGCCACTGACGTCTGATGTACAATGCCGTCACTTCTGGGTTTTCAGGGTCACCAGGGCCAGTCCTGGTCACCTTCTCACTGGGCTGTCTGACCCATGCCCCACGGGGTCAACGTGGAGGGGTCTTTAACGGCCAGGGGTATGTCGAAAAAACAGGGAGGGCAACATCGCACTGTAATTTTTGGTGAAGGCTTTTTGGTTAGGATAGCAATTCAGGTTTCATCTGCTCTGGCTGACTTTCTGCCCGAGCGGCCCTGGATGGAGGCGCGCGCTCATCGTGCCCCCTGGTGGCTACCGGACTTCAAAGGGGGCGTTCTGCCGAAGGTCAAAAGGATCCCAGGGCTTGGTCAGGGGGACCTTGGAGCTCTGCCTGGCGGTTTGTCCAGCCTGTAGCACCAGTCCATCCTTTTAGGGAAGATGTATTCAAACAGTCTCTTGTAAGTCAAATGCGCCTTCCTGGCGTCCTGCCCCGCACGCGCTGGCTGGGCTGGTGGGTGGAAACCTGGGCCGGCTCTGCTGGGGAACGTTGCGGTTGTAGACCGAATGCCTCACGACCAATCCGTTGTGCCCACCCCACCTACCCCTGAGCCACATACACCGTCCCCTACCCTCCCACCCTCGGGCCAAGGGGCGGTGCCCCCGTACCCCATTTCCGAGCCCAGGCGGAGGGAAGTGAGCCCAGACACCATTGTTGCCCCCAGCAACGGCGCGTTTATGCTCCTATTTGTGTAAGAAAAATTATTATTTTTTTTTTTGAAAGAGGGTCGTGCTCTCCCAGGCTGGATGCAGTGCAATGACAGGATCTTGTCACTGCCTCCATCTCCCGGGTTCAAGCAATTCTCCTACCTCAGCCTCCCCAGTACTGAGTATCTGGGATACAGGCGTTCGCCACCACCCCTAGCTATTTTTTTGTATTTTTAGTAGAGATGGGGTTTCACTATGTTGGCCAGGCTGGTCTCGAACTCCCGACCTCAGGTGACACACCCACCTCGGCCTCCTGCTGAGATTACAGGCATGAGCCACCGTGCCTGGCCAGAAAAATTATTTTCATTATTGAAAACAAAAGTGGGTGGGGTGCATTGACACATGAACCAAACTCTCCACAGTGCTTACATCCTAGACTGGGGTTCTGGAGGATTTTTACTTTCTCCATTATAGACTCTAGATCTCTGTAGTGTTGGGCTTTTGCACAATGTACAGCTATTTTATGATCAGAAAAAAGGCAGGATTTAAGAGTTAATGTATTTCATCGCCTTTTTCCCCTTGGATTGCACGCACATTATACCACCTTCTGGTCATGATATGCAGCGGGGACGAAAACCATTAAATCGTGAATAGTTACAATTTCCTCCTTGTGAGAGCTGTGTGTGTGTGTGTGTGTGTGTGTGTGTGTGTGTGTTTTGAGACAGGGTCTCATTCCGTCGCCCAGGTTGGAGTGCAGTGCAGTGGCGCAATCACAGTTCACTGCAGTCTCAACCTCTTGGGCTCAAGTGATCCTCCTGCCCCACCTCCCTGCCCCCCCC
>NW_016108044.1:143650-145310 GCF_001604975.1 Cebus imitator
TTTTTTGTAGAGACAGGGTCTTGCTATGTTTCCCAGGCTGGAGTACAGTGGCACGATCATAGCTCACTGTAGCTTCGAACTCCTGGCCTCAAGTGATCCTCTTCCCTCAGCCTCCTAAAGCAGTGGGATTGTAGGCATGTGCCACTCTGGCCAGAATGGATGAGGGGAGATCACTTAAGAGGGCATTGCTTAGTCTCATTAGTGGGCACACATCCCAGAGTAATCTTCACATAGCCCACAAGGGAATGAGCATGAAGTTGTTCACTGTGGCATTGTTTGTGGTAGCCAGTAGGCAACTTACAGGCCCATCATAAGTAAAATGTGGGTGCCCACTTTGAAATACTGCATGGTTGCTGTAAGTCATAGGTGATGTGTGCACACGACGACAGGTCTTGAAAGCACAGGGCTGAGGCCGGGCATGGTGGCTCACGCCTGTAATCCCAGCACTTTGGGAGGCTGAGGTAGGTGGATCACCTGAGGTCAGGAGTTTGAGACCAGCCTGCCAACATGGTGAAAACCTGTCTCCACTAAAAATACAAAAAATTAGCCCAGCGTGGTGGCACACACCTGTAATCTCAGCTACTTGGCAGGCTGAGGCAGGAGAATTTCTTAAACCCGGAAAGCAGAGGTTGATGTGAGCTGAGATTGCGTCACTGCACTCCAGCTTGGGAGACAAGAGTGAGACTCCATCTCAGAAAAAAAAAAGAAAAAGAAAACAGAAAGCACAAGGCTGAGTAGAAAAAGAAATACAATGAGGTTGATAGCACAATACCATTAAATTGAAAATACACATACACACTAAACAACTCATGTTTTGCTAGGACATTCCCACACATTTGGCCCAGGCAGGACGAGAGGCGGAAAGGGTTAAAAGCACATAAATATATAGAACAATGCTGGGTGAGGTGGCTCACACCTGTAATTCCAGAACCTTGGGAGGCCAAGGTGGGAGGATCACTTGAGGTCAGGAGTTTAAGACCAGCCTGGCCAATGTGGTGAAACCCATATCTACTAAAAATTCAAAAATTAGCCAGGCGTGGTGGTGCTTGCCTAATCCCAGCTACTCAGGAGGCTGAGGCACAAGAATTGCTTGAACCCGGGAGGCAGAGGTAGCAGTAAGCTGAAATCGCACCACTGTCCTCCAGCCTGAGTGACAGCGTGAGGTTCTGTCTCAAAAAATTTAAAAAATGATAGATAAATAGGGAGGCCATGCAGAGCCCAATGATGAAGCAAGTCATTAAATAGAAATAAATAATTCAACCTTGGCAACAGCAATTAAAAAACAGAAAGCTGGCCGGGCGTGATGGCTCACCCCTGTAATCCCAGCACTTTGGGAGGCTGAGGTGGGCAGATCACCTGAGGTCAGGAGTTCGAAACCAGTCTGGCCAACGTGGCAAAAACCTATCTCTACTAAAAATACAAAAATTAGCTAGGTGCGGTGGTGGACGCCTGTAATCCCAGCTACTCGGGAGACTGAGGCAGAAGAATAACTTGAACCCAGGAGGCAGAGGTTGCAGTGAAGTGAGATGGCGCCATTGCACTCCAGCCTGGGGAACAAGAGCAAGACTTTGTCACACACACACACACACACAAACACACACACAGAGTGAAGTGAGATGGCGCCATTGCACTCCAGCCTGGGGAACAAGAGCAAGACTTT
>NW_016108044.1:147525-158284 GCF_001604975.1 Cebus imitator
AGCCTCCTGAGTAGCTGGGATTATAGGCGTGCACCACTACACCTGGCTAATTTTTGTTTTTTGTGTGTTTTTTTTTTTTTTTGAGACAGAATCTTGCCCTGTCGCCCAGGCTGAAGTGCAGTGGCATGGTCTCGGCTCACTGCAACCTTTGCCTCCTGGGTTCAAGCAATTCTTCTCCCTCAGCCTCCTGAGTAGTTGGACTACAGGTGAGCGCCACCATGCCCAGCTAATTTTTGTATTTTTAGTGAAGACAAGGTTTCACCATATTGGCCAGGCTGATCTCCAACTCCTGGCCTTGTGATCTAGCCACTTCAGCCTCCCAAAGTGCTGGGATTACCGGCGTGAGCCGCCGCAGCCGGCCTACAGCTGACATTTAACAATCAGGAGAAAGAGCTCCTGATATCTTTACAAATGCAAAAATTTGTGGAATCCCTCAAAACATAACTTTCATAAAATGCAGTAAGTCGAACTAAGGCTGGGTGGATGGACATGTTATTCACTGACCTAGAGCACACAGAAAGAAATGCCAAGTGTGATGGAAGAAAATGACGCATTAATTTTGGGGTTAAAATAGTTCCAGTGCTAACGCCTGAGATTCTCTAATAAACAGAAAAATACTGATGGGGCTGAGTCCAGTGGCTCACGCCTGTAATCCCAGCACTTTGAGAGGCTGAGGCAGGAGATCACTTGAGCCCAGGAACTCAAGAACAGCCTAGGCAACATAGCAAGACCCCCA
This sequence comes from Cebus imitator, assembly GCF_001604975.1. NCBI lineage: Eukaryota > Metazoa > Chordata > Mammalia > Primates > Cebidae > Cebus > Cebus imitator. The sequence goes on from NW_016108044.1 coordinate 148,262, forward strand.
TCTCTGCAAAAAATTTTTTAAATATTAGCAGAATGTGCTGGTGTGCGCTTGTAGTCCTAGCTACTCAGGAGCCCTGGTGTCACCACTGCACTCCAACCTGGACGACAGAGCGAGATCCTGTCTCAAAAGAGAAAAAAAGAAAAAAACATGCTGATGTCCAGGCACTGTGCTAGGTCCTAAGAATACACAGGTGAACAAAAGATGATCCTAATCTCATAGGACTTGCAAGTCCATCAAATAATCAACAAATAAATAAATATTACAGACCTCTGAAGCGTTAAGAAATTGTATGGTACTATGATGGCCTTCGATAATACCATTGAGGCTACACGTCCATTGCACTTAATACTTTTCTAAGAAGACTCCCTAAAATTTCGATTTCTTAGAGATCTACTTGTTTTTAATTAATTTTTTAACAACAGACTTTATCTTTTAGGGCAGTTTTATGTTCGCAGCAAAATTGAGCAGAAAGTACAGTTTCCTTATTACCGTATTTCTTGCGCCCACCCTCCTCCAGCAAGAAACAATCTGCTCGCTTTCAAGCTGTTTTTATTTTTTGCATTTTGTTTAAAACAGAGTCTGGAGGAATGGGAGAAAACGCTGAAAACGCACCCGCACTCCGGTAGGTTGAATTAGGGTTCCTTCAAGAGCCGGAGAGGTATGCCAAGTAAAAACTACATTTCCCAAGGGGCAGCGCGTCACGTCACAGAGGAACGACTGCGCATGCGTAAAGGGTCCTCGCGCGATTACGTTCATAAAAGGAAAAAAAGCGTGTGCGGTTGCCGACGTGCCGCCAATCTTCGAACGGAGGTCTGTGACCATCCGCAGACTCCGAAAAAGCGTTCGCTGGCGCCTGCTCCCCACGTCGGTTTCCAGCCCGACGAGCTTGTTTTGTCCGAGACTCGGTAGGTGGGGACCGGCCGTGGCCTGAGCCCTCCGGCGAAGCGCGAGAGCGAAGGGCGACGTCCTCCCTTTTCGCGGTGGTTCCCGGCCTCCGTGAGGCGGCGCTCGAGGGGTGGTGCGCACGCGCTCTGGGTGGGAGGGGGCGGGGCTCGGGGAGGGCGGGCTCTGCGCCCGGCCGCTCGAGGTGTGCGCGTGCGCACTTCCATCCCGGGTGAGGGTGGGAAACTGGCACGCAGGGCTTGACAGGGACGCGGCCCCCAGGTGGCATACTCTGCCCCGGGTCACGAAGATGCGGACAGAGGCCAGGCCCCGAACTCCAGCACTTATTATTTGCACAAAAAAATCTTTTTTTGTTTAAGATACATAGCTCGTCATTTGCCCAGGCTGGTCTCTAACTCGTGGGCTCAGCCTCCCGCCTCGCCCTCCCAAAGTGTGGGGAGTATAGGCGTGAGTCCCCGCGCCCGGACAAAAAATGCCCTTCTTAAGAACAGCAAAACAGCCTCCTTCACTCTCCCTATCCTCCAGTTACCTTCTCGGCTCGGGTTTGCAGCCATAGGCCTCAGTCTAACTTCACTAGTGCCTTTCCTCCTCCAAGTCTTGAACCCTTGAGGCTATAGTCAGGCTTTGGTCTCTGCCACTCCACTAAAACAGTTCCTTGTCGCCGGGAGCGGTGGCTCACGCCTGTAATCCCAGCACTTTGGGAGGCCGAGGTGGGTGGATCACCTGAGGTCAGGAGTTTGAGTCCAGCCTGGTAAAACCCCATTTCTACTAAAAATACAAAAATTAGCCGGGCATGGTGGTGTGTGCCTGTAATCCCAGCTACTCGGGAGGCTGAGGCACAAGAATCGCCTGAACTCAGGAGGTGGAGGCTACAGTGAGCCAAAATTGTGCCACTGCACTCCTGCCTGGGTGACAGAGCAAGACCCTGTCTCAAAAGAGTCCTAGAGGTGGAAGAAAATCCACGTATAAGTGGACCTGCACAATTAAAACCTACATTGTTCAAGGGTCAACTGTATAGATGTATTGAACTGGGTAGTTGTATAGATGTATTGAGATTTATTGTGGTGGATTGGGTCATACAATTACAGAGGCTGAAAAGTCCCAAGATTTGCCATCTGCAAGCTGGAAGCCCAGGAAAGCAAACCCTCTGGAACTCACAGACACACTCAGAAGTGTTACCACTAGCTATCTGGGCATCCTCTAGCCCAATTAGGTTGACACATAAAGTTAACTGTCACATTTCCCTAACGTTTTTCAGTTGCCCTATCATCATTTTACTGGTGATACTTTGACAAGTGTTATAATAATAGCTAATGGTGAATTGGCAGTTTACAAGAGACCAAAAGCTTCCACTTCCATGCTCTTCTACTATTGAATATGGTGAATTTGTAACAAAACTTGGAATTCAGAGGAAGAGCATAGGTTTTACAATTTGCAGCCTTGTAGCCCCAGCTCAACTTTTTCCTGAGTTCCCTGCATAACCTATCTGAACTGCAGTTTCCCCACTCGACTTACCATTCTGATATCTATTTTTTTTGTTTTTTGTTTTTTTAACACTGCTCCTTCTGTACTGATATCTATTTTATCGGATTGCTGTAAGGTTTAAATGAGAAACACCGACATAAGTTGCAATACAGAGGCATGGAGGAAAAAAATCATCGTCTTAATGTCTCTTTAACTAATTGATGAATATAGATTCTATTTATTTATTTTTGAGATGGAGTCTTGCTCTGTCGCCCAGGCTGGAGTGCAGCGACGCGATCTCGGCTCACTGCAACCTCTGCCTCCTGGGTTCAAACAATTCTCCTGCCTCAGCCCCCTGAGTAGCTGGGATTACAAGCATGCATCACCATGCTTGGCTAATTTTTGTATTTTTAGTAGAGATGGGGTTTCACCATGTTGGCCAGGCTGGTCTCGAACTCCTGACTTCAAGCGATCTGCCCACCTTGTCCTCCCAAAGAGCTGGGATTACAGGTGCGAGTCACCGTGCCTGGCCTCTATTTATTTATATATTTTTTAGAAACAAAGTCTTACTCTGTCACCCAAGCTGGAGTGCGGTGGTGCAATAATAGCTCACTGTATTCTCAAACTCCTGGGCTCAAGTGATCTCCTGCCACAGCCTCCTGAGTAGCTGGGACTATACATGTGCACCACCATGCCGGGTTAATTATTTTGTTTTTGTAGAGACAGGGCCTCCTTCTGTTGCCCAGTCTAGTCCCAAAATCCTGACCTCAAGTGATCCTCTCATTTTGGCCACTCAAAGTGCTGGGATTATAGGCATGAGCCACTGTACGCAGTTTGCAGATTCTCATTGCCAGTGACTGGTTTGAGAGTGTGAGATCTGAGCATAGGGTATCAGGTTCCTCCTTCCCTTTGAGCCAGAACCTTAATCCTCTGTAGGATTAATCTTAGAGTGGCTTACATATAGGATATTTGGATTTGTTTGAGGCCTTGGATGCTATTATAGTGAAAGGGCCAGCAATCGTAGGTGGGGTATTAGTGGTTAACATATGCTTCTACCCCGCAGCCTTTGTCCCTCAGTTTGATCTCTCTCCTCATCCTTAAAGCTCTTCTTATTAATCAAGCTACTCAGTTGCAGCAGATAACAGAAAGCTAACCCCGACTAGCCTAAGCATGAAAAGGGTGTTTGTTGACTCTGTGATATTGTAAATATACATCTTGTCTGTGTCCCCGTTTGGAATGCTTATGGATCTTCCTGGAGGGAGGCCTGCCCAGGGAGGACATGAAAGCTCCTGGCATCTTCCTGTGTGCTTTGCCTTGTGTGCCTCTTCCTTCATTTGTATCCACTGTGATGTCTTTTACAATAAACCAGTAAACCTAAGTGTTTCTCTGAGTGCTGAGAGCTGCTCGTGTAAATTCATGGAACCCAAGGAGGGAATCGTGGAAACCCTGATTTATAAAAGTCAGTTGGTCAGAAGCACAATTAAAGTAACCAGGGCTTGTGACTGGCATCGAGAGTTCGGGGGACATGCTTGTGGAACTGAGCCCCCAGCCTGTGGGGTTTGACACCCTGTCTGGGTGGATAGTGTTGGAAATAAACTGAATTAGAGGATATCCAGTGTATATGCACTGTAGACTCGATGGATTGATTGTTGTTGGTGAGAAATCCCTACACGTTTGGCCACAGAAATCTTAGCTGTTGATTGATTGCATATTGTGACAGCAGAGGAGAAACCATTTGTTTTTTTTCCTCACAGACTCCAGCTGAAGAGGCCTGGAGTAAACCAGCTTCAGATGGGACTCTATCCAGAAGCCTAAATTATGTCACTGCTTTTTTTTTTTTTTTTTTTTGTAGAGACAGGGTCTTAAACTCCCAGCCTCAAGAGATCCTCTTGTCTCAGCCTCCTGAAAGCTGGGACTGCAGGAGCTCACCACCACACCTGGGTACTTTTTATTTTTGGTAGAGATAGAGCCTTGCTGTGGTGACCAGGCTGGTCTCAAACTCCTGGGCTCAAGCAGTCCTCTGTCCTCCGCCTCCCAAGGTGTCGGGATTACAGGCACGAGCCACTGTGACCCGCCTGTTTATTGGTTTTGTTAAATGCCTCGAGAGGTGTTAAAAAGCCCATCATGGAAAGAAGATAGCCCCAGAGGAGGGGTTCCAAATTCTTCATGTAAAAGTCTTCCCCAAACACTCAAATGTCCATCAACAGATGAATGGATTAAAAAACTGAGATCTTGCTGGGCGTGGTGGCTCAAGCCTGTAATCCCAGCACTTTGGGAGGCCAAGGCGGGTGGATCACGAGGTCAAGAGATCGAGACCATCCTGGTCAACATGGTGAAACCCCGTCTCTACTAAAAATACAAAAATTAGCTGGGCATGTTGGTGTGTGCCTGTAATCCGAGCCACTCGGGAGGCTGGGGCAGGAGGATCGACTGAGCTGAGGAAGTCAAGGTTGCAGTGAGCTGTGATTGTACCACTTCTCTCCAGCCTGGGCAATAGGGGTGAGACCTTGTCTCAGATAGGTAGATACACAGAAACATAGATAGATACATTGATAGGGTATTGTATGCCATTCAAATTATTTCCATTAAGCTGTTTTTGTTGTTTTCTTTGAGACAGAGTCTTACTCTGTCACCCAGACTGGAGTACAGTGATGCGATCTTGGCTCACTTCAACCTCCACCTCCCGGATTCAAGTGATTCTCATTCCTCAGCCCGCCAAGTAGCTGGGATTACAGGTGTGCACCACCACGCCCGCTAATCTTTGTATTTTTTAAATAGAGACAGTGTTTCACCATGTGGGCCAGGCTGGTCTCAAACTCTTGGCTTCAAGTGATTCACCCTCCCAAAGTGCTGGGATTATAGATGTGAGCCACTGCACCCTGCCCACTAAGCTGTTGTTTTAAAAAGTCTGCCTAAACCTCTGAACTAGACAAACATGGGGCACATTCCAAGCATCTTAGTTAAGTTTAAAAGATCAGTACAGATTTCAGCTGCCTCAAGGAAACTAGATTTGGAGTTTGAGTTCAACTGTGATTAACTGCTTGCTAACAAAATACCAAACTCTCAAGAACATAACAGAATCCAAAGCCTATAACATATCATCCAAAATGTCCGTGATACAATCCAAAATTATGAGACACAAAAAACGGGCCGGGTGTGGTGACTCAGGCCTGTAATCCCAGCACAGCACTTTGAGAGGCAGAGGCAGGTGGATCACTTGAGAAAGGAGTTTGAGACCAGCCTGGCCAATGTAGCAAAACCCTGTCTCTACTAAAAATACAAAAAAAATAGCCAAGCTTGGTAGTACATGGGAGGCTCAGCAGGCTGAGGCACGACAATTATGTGAACCCAGGCAGCAGAGGTTGCAGTGAGCTGAGATGGCACTACTACTCCAGTCTGGGCAACGAGAGCAAGACTCTGTCAAAAAAAAAAAAAAAAAAAAAAAAAAAAAAAAAGGGAAGAAAAAGACATTTTTAAAATACATTTTTTTAAAAAACAGGAAAATATGACTTGTATTCACAAAAAAAGGCAATAAACGAAGATCAACCCCAAGAGGACGCAGGTGTTGGTACCAACTGACAAGAATTCTAAAGGAGAATCAAAAGAATTAGTTAAAATAAAGAAAAAAAAATGGCCAGGCACAGTGGCTCATGCCTATAATCCCAGCACTTTGGGAGGCCGAGGTGGGTGGATCACGAGGTCAAGAGATCGAGACCATCCTGGTCAACATGGTGAAACCCCGTCTCTACTAAAAATACAAAAATTAGCTGGGCATGGTGGCACACCACTGTAGTCCCAGCTACTCGGGAGGCTGAGGCAGGAGAATTGCTTGAACCCAGGAGACGGAGGTTGCGGTGAGCCGAGATCGTGCCATTGCACTCCAGCCTGGGTAACAAAAGCAAAACTCCGTCTCAAAAAAAAATAAAGCAGTTATTAAAACTTTGTCAGGCCCTGTGGTGGCTCACACCTGTAATCCCAGCAATTTAGGAGGCTGAATTGGGAGGATCGCTTGAGCCTAGGAGTTCAAGACCAACCTGGACAACATAGTGAGACCTCATCTCTACAAAAAGTTTAAAAATTAGCTGGAGGCCAGGCACGGTGGCTCACGCCTGTAAACCCAGCACTTTGGGAAGTCAAGGCAGGCAGATCACTTGAGGTCAGGAGTTGAGAGACCAGCCTAGCCAACATGGTGAAGCCCCATCTCTACTAAAAATACAAAAATTAGCTGGGGGTGGTAGCTGGCACCTGTAATTACAGCTACTCGGGATGCTGAGGCAGGAGAATTGCTGCACCTGGGAGGTGGAGATTGCAGTGAGCCGAGATCACGCCACTGCACTCTAGCCTGGGTGACAGAGCAAGACTCTGTCTCAACAATAAAAAATAAAAATTAGCTTGGCCGGGTGGCATGTGCCTATAGTCCCAGCTACTCGGGATGCTGAACTGGAAGAATTACTTGAGTCTGGGAGGTCGAGGCTAGAGTGAGCCGTGATTGCACCTCTGCTCTCCAGCCCAGGAGACAGAAATAAGACTGTCTCTAAAAAATAATAAAATAATAATACCCCTAAACTGAATATTACCAAAGTGCCATCAAAAGAGAACTGGCTAAACTAGTGTGTTGTTCATATGATAGTGTGCTCCTCAGCAATGAAAAGGAAAAAAACAGCTGGGTGCAGTGGTTCAGGCCTAGCACTAGGAGGCTGAGGCGGGCGGATCATGAGGTCACGAGTTCGAGACCAGCCAGGCCAACATAGTGAAACCCCACCTCTACTAAGAATACAAAAATTAGCTGGGCATGGTGGTAGGTGCCTGTAATCCCAACTACTTGGGGCTGAGGCAGGATAATCGCTTGAACCTGGGAGGCGGAGGTTGCAGTGAGCCAAGATCGTGCCATTGCACTCCAGCCTCAGCAACAGAGCGAGACTTTGTCTCAAAAAAAAAAAGGAAAGGAACAAACTACTTGTGGGTAACCCCCCATGTAGGTACCAAAGAATGAGAGCTAAGCAGAACCCTGGCACAGTTGGGGCTTGAGGAATATCTCACTTTATAGTGTTACTACTCAGCAATTTCCTTTTATATAATCCTTTATACAATTATATACTGCATTAGTTTCTAGAATTAGGGCTTGAAGAATCCCTTTATATGATCCTCTATGTATAATCATATAATAGTTGATAGTATTAGTGCCTAAAGAATATTTCCCTACATATATATATAATTATATCTTAGTTCATAATTGGAGGAATGCCTAGAGTGGACACAGTACAGAGCATGAATTAAGGAATAAGCAGCGTCTAATCGGAGGAATGTCTAGAGCAGACACAGTGCAGAGCATGACTTAAGGGAAAAACAGTTATACCTGGACAAGAATCCGTGGCCCAGGCGGCAGCATTCAGTATCATAAAGATACCCGCTGTATGGCAGTCTTGGGACAAGAGCCACTCCTCCTGATAAAGGAGTTGTAGGACCTTGCTCCAGTTATTGTGGAGGGCTGCCCTCAGACCGGCAATCCACCTTGGTAAATGTGAACTTTATCAGCTCTTGCTGCTATGCTACTCGAAAAGCATCTTCCCATAGAACTCACTGGAAGCTGCCAGAAGGTGGCGGTAACCTTGACAGCTCTGTCACTGCTGTGTGACTTAAAGCATCCTCCTATAAATCTTCTTAGAAGTAGTTTGCCCACAGATGGAAGTATCGCACACTGCACCCTCTTCACTGCACACGGCCCACCTTCAAGCCTCAGTGACCTAATGGGGGTAGACCCCTTGCACACGGCCTTGCCTTCATGGGAACGGGCCCCTTCCTGTGCACTGTCCACCTCCTGGCCTAGGTGACCTAATGGGGGTGGACCCCATGTTTTATTGCTCATGACCCTATCACTATCCTTAAAGATGATTTCACTCACTGCCCTGCTCCCTAACCTATGCACAATAAACACTCACACTTCTGGACATTCGGGGCCTCACCTGACTCTGCTTATAGATGGTATGGCCCCCTTAGCCCAGTTGCGTTTTCCTTGTACTTCTGGGTCCTGTCTTTATTTCTCGGATCCTGCGCCTCAGCACAGCATAAGGAACACCCCACGACCCTGTGGGGCCCTCAGCCCTACACTACTGATACAATATAGATGAATTTCAAAAACATGTTCAGTGAGAGAATCCTGGCCCCAGAGAATACATATTGCGTGATTACATTTATATGAAGTTCTTGAACAGGCATAAGTAAACTATAGTGTGAAACGTCAGCACAGTGTGTGTATCTCTGTGTGTAGAGATAAAGGTGTGGCCTTCTAAGTCAGTGGGAAGACAAGCATGCTAGGAGCCAAAGAGTTTAGGGTGCTGGGCGTTGCCTGAGCATTCCTAAGAATGCTTGAAACCTTGCAGGAATTGCTGAGTCTCTTGGAGTTTGAGACAGTTTTGTTTACACGATGGAATTGTGATAAGATTAGCTGGCACTCTTGGACTCCGATAAAACCGGCAACTTGCCTGGAAGCGCAGTGTCCTCCCATCTGGCCTTCTAATTAGTTATGGTTCCAACCCCCAGGGCCGCATTCCTACTTGCTTTGCACCAGCAGGCTTGGCATTTGTTCTCAAAGGGTCACAGAAACCTTTGTTTCTACTTAGAACACGTTTCCTGGGGAAGTTTAGGTGTATAACTGACCGGATCCAGAGATAGCAGCACTTTGTTGTAAAATCGTAAGAAGAGCTTGTTCTCTCAGACAAGCCACTGCCCAGTAGGCCAATCTCAATAGAGCCCTTAAATAGTGTGGTCTTTGGCCAGGCTGTCATCGAGGGTTTATTCCCAGGTTTGGCAAGCGTCAGTATTTCTTTTGCATGTGCGATTGGCTTTCTTAATCAATGTAACAGCAGACCCCTGGCCTCCGGATGAGAAGGGCCACGAGCGTTCACTAAGTGCATGCTCTGGGCCAGCCACTGCCTAGGACCTTTCTTAGGATTTGATCATCAAGTAAGTGCTCTTGGTTTTATTTTATTGAGACCCAGAAAGGTTAACTAATTCATCCAAGGTGAGTGTGAGGCTTTATGAGAACTTAACAGTTGTCCTCTCCGTTCCCCCTCCTTGGACTATTCCTAAAACGTGAAGGTCAGTTCCTTTCCCTGATGGCTGTATGGCAGGTGGTGTAGTCATTTCTTTGTAGGGCTTTTACTTGTATTGGTGCTGGACATGCTGTTCACCATTTCCAGTGCTTCCCTGAGTAGGGTCTGACAAACAGGTGGCCAAGCCCTCCTGGATTTCAGGCTTTATTTGGGGCACCAAGATGCAAAGATAATCCACTAAGACTTAGTTCTTGGCCGCATGTCATGGCTCATGCCTGTCATCCCAGCACTTTAGGAGGCTGAGGCGGGAGGATTGCTTGTGCCCAGGAGTTTGAGGTCATCTTGGGCAACAAGGCAAGACCCCATCTCTCCAAAAAAAAAATTTTTTAAATTAGCTGGGTATGTTGATACATGGTTATAGTCTCAGCTTTGTGGGAGGGTGAGATGGGAGGATCACTTAAGCCTGGGAGGTGGAGGCTACAATGAGCCAAGATTGCCCCACTGCATTCTAGCTTGGGTGACAGAGCAAGACCCTGTCTCGAAAAAAAAAAAAAAAAGCAACTTTGTTCTTCTACGTAAGGGGCTGGAAGTCTGAGAAGTAGCC
>NW_016108044.1:158779-173494 GCF_001604975.1 Cebus imitator
TTCCGAGACGGAGTTTTGCTCTTGTTGCCCTGGCTGGAATGCAATGGCGTGATCTCGGCTCACTGCAACTTCCGCCTCTGGAGTTCAAGCGATTCTTCTGTCTCAGCCTCCTAATTAGCTGGGATTACAGGCATGCACCACCACGCCCAACTAATTTTGTATTTTTAGTAGAGGCGGGCTTTCTCCATGTTGGTCAGGCAGGTCTCGAACTCTTAACCTCAAGTGACCCACCCTCCTCAGCCTCCCAAAGTGCTGGGATTACAGGTGTGAGCCACTGTGCCCAGCTAATGTTGTACTTTTCTTTCACTTTAATTAGAGAAAAAAGGCAGATAATTGGAAACAGAGGAGTGACCAGAGTGCTCTGGGGAGGCAGGGCTGTTGGGTAGCCAGGGAGGCCCCAAAGAAGAGAGGGCATTTGTGTAGTAAGAGTGTGTTGCCATTTGCCAGCTATGTGCCAGGGGGAAGGGGCATCAAGGCAGTGGGCACAGTTGGATGGTCTGCTTTGAGAGTTCATGGCCACTGGGATCCAGGAATAGCAGTAACTTATTATGAAATTATAAAATGAGGTGATTCTGCCAGGCAAGGCACTACCCAGTAGGCACAGTGACCCTTCAGACCATGTGGTCAGCTCTCTCTCTTTCTCTGAAAATTTCAGTCTGTTTCATGAGTGAGTGTGTGTGTGTGTGTGTGTGTGTGTGTGTGTGTGTGTGTCTGCAAAAGCTTTTATGAGCTACACACTGTTTTTTCTTGTTATATGTTCATGGGATATCTTTGAAGGAATACCCAAGAAAGAACTAGTTGCCTGTAGGGATGGGAGATTTCATTGTATTGCTAGGGTAGTCTGAGTTTTTTTACTAAGTGCATGTATTATTTACTCAAACTTTTGTGTGTGTATGTGTTTCTAGAGAGAAACAGTTTTATTAACGACATGAGACAGTGATGGGTGATGAGGGGCTAAACTAAAACAATGACAAGTGTGGCAGGAGAGAGGGGGCTGGGTTTCCAGCTTGGGAAGCCAGCTGTGCCCTGCAGGACAGGAAGTGTGAGTGTCTGTGGGGCATCTTGGTGGGGTTATTCAAGAGGCAGTTGGAAGTCTGAGTTGGGAGCCTTGGAAAGAGGTCAGGGTTGATGGCACTGATTTGGAAGTTTAGCCTGAAGCTGATGAGAATGCTTAGGGAATGTGTAGCGAATGAGAAGAGGATCCCAGAGTGATCTTCCACTGGGGTGGAGGAGGAGGCAGCAAGAAACCAGAATGGTGGTTAGAGACTGGGGAACGTGGAGCCTGGTATGTTCATCAGCATTCTCCAGAGGCATAGAACCGATTGCATATATATACACACACATAGGAGTTTATTAGGGAGAATTGCCTCACACAATTACAAGGTGAAATCCCCTGATAGGCCATTGGCAAGCTGGGGAAAGAGAGATGCTGGTAGCATGGTTCTGTCCAAGTCTGCCAGCCTTAAAGCCAGGGAAACCAACAGTGCAGTCCGAGGCCAGAGGCCTGAGAGCCCCTGGAAGCTGCAAGCCTCAGAGTCTAAAGGCCAAAGAACCTGGAGTCTGATGTCCATGGGCAGGAGGAGAGGAGGCCAAGTGTCTGTTATGGCACAGAGCAGAGAGAGCATGCAGACCCAGCAAGCTGTCCGTCCCCCTTCTTCCGCCTGCTTGTGCTAGGCACCCTGGCAGCCAACTGGATGGTCCCCACCCATAGGGAGGGTGGGTCTTCCTCTCCTAGTCCACCGACAAATGTCAGCCTTCTCCAGCAACACCACAGACACACCAAGGAACAGCGCCTCACCAGCCGTCTAAGCATCCGTCAATCCAGACAAGTTGTTACCTAGGATTAACCATCACACCTGAAATCTAGGGAGTAGAGCTTTGAGGCACAGCATGTGAGCAGGTATGCAGTGCAGCAGAAGGTCCAGGAGCTGGCAGGAGCTCCCTGGGAGCTTGAGGGTAGCTGAGGCCTGAATGGGAGAAGTGACGATGGTAGGTATGGTAGTTTTATGGTGAAGAAAAGGGTAGTGATTCAGTCGATATTTAATGAGAACCCACAGTGTGCCAGGCTGTGTGCTAGGTATTGAGGATAAAGTGATCCCTGCCCTCAAAGACTGGACAGACTAGGGGAGGTGACAAATATATACAAAGAGGATTTTCATGTGATTTGGTAGGAGCAGGGGTGGAAAGAGAGTCTCAGTGGAACAGAAAGTTTCAGGCTGTGATCAGTGGAGGAGGTGACTTGGTACTAAGCTAGGTCTTAAAGATTAAGTAAACTCAGAGGATTAGGAGTGATCCGGATGTCCCACATAGAGGGAACAGTGTGAACACAGGGCAAGCATGGAGGTAAGAAGTTATGTTGGGCTGGGCGTGGCAGCTCACACTTCTAATTCCAACACTTTTCAAGGCTGAGGCGGGCAAATCACTTTGGGCTCAGGATTTTAAGACCAGCCTGGGCAACATGGTGAAACCTTGTCTCTACAAAAAATACAAAAATTACCTGGGCGTGATGGTGCACACCTGTAGTCTCAGCTACTCAGGAGGCTGAGCCTGGAGAGACAATTGCTTGAACCCAGGAAGCAGAGGTTGCAGTGAACTAAGATTGCATCACTGCATACTAGCCTCAGCAACAGAGTGAGACCCCATCTCAATAAAAAGAAAGAGAGAGAGTGATGGGGGCAGGGTGAGGAGGAAGGGAAATTACATGGTATGTAGTCAGAGCAGAGAAGTTCAGTTGTCAGTATTGATGGAACATAAAATGTGGGGTAAAGAGTAATAAGAGGTGTTGGGGATAGCGACAGATAGAAGCCACCTCTTCATGGAGACCTGTGTCCTATGTTAAAGGCGTGATGTATCCTAGAGTCAGAGGGTTGAAAGCCTGTGGTAGGGCAATGATAGAGTAACACATGTCTTTTAGTTAGATGGTTCTAGGGAGGGGTAGAGGCCAGATGTGTTGGAGATGAGAATATAGGCATAAAGGCATTTATCCGGGAAGCTGCTGTGTATATTACAGTGAAACTAACCTGACATGTCCTGAACCAGTGAGTGAAGGATAAAGAGGAATGGATAGAGTCCAGAAGTATTGAGGCAGTAAATTAATAATGAGAGTGTTGATTGATTGGACATGGAAATTGAGGGAAAAGGGGGAGCTGAAGATAACTCAGTTCCCATAGGTAGCTGAGTGGGTTATGAAAACAACAGAGAAGGGGCATGCTACCACCGAGGATTTTTGAGAGGAGAGGTGGGTAGGGAAGTGACGACTTTGCCTTTAGACAGATTGATTTGATTTTTTTTTTTTTTTTTTTTTTTGAGACAGAGTTTTGTTGTTGTTGCCCAGGCTGGAGAGCAATGGCATAATCTTGGCTCACTGCAACCTCCGCCTGCCGGGTTCAAGTGATTCTCCTGCCTCAACCTCCCGAGTTGCTGGAATTACAGGAGCCTGCAACGGCGCCTGGCTGATTTTGTATTTTTAGTAGAGATGGAGTTTCTTCCATGTTGGTCAGGCTGGTCTTGAACTCCCGACCTCAGGTGATCAAAGTGCTGGGAATACAGGTATGTGCCACCATAACCGGGCCAATTTTTAAACCATTATATTGGTATAATACTCATACCCTACGGTTTACCCATTTAAAGCATACAGTTCATTGGCTTTTTTTTTCCCCCCCAAGATGGAGTTTTTGCTCTTGTTGCCCAGGCTGGAGTACAGTGGCATGATCTTAGCTCACTGCAACCTCCGCCTCCTGGGTTCAAGCAATTCTCCTGCCTCAGCCTCCCAAGTATCTGGGATTGCAGGTGTGCACCACCACGCCTGGATAATTTTTTTGTATTTTTACTAGAGATGGAGTTTCACCATGTTGTCCAGGTTGGTCTGGAACTCCTGACCTTGTGATCCATCCACCTCAGCTTCCCAAAATGTTGGGATTACAGGTGTGACCCATTGCGCCTGGCCACTTCATTGGCCTTTTTTTTTTTTTTTTTTGAGACAGAGTTTCGCTCTTGTTACCCAGGCTGGAGTGCAATGGCGCGATCTCGGCTCACCGCAACCTCCGCCTCCCGGGTTCAGGCAATTCTCCTGCCCCAGCCTCCTGAGTCGCTGGGATTACAGGCACGCGCCACCATGCCCAGCTAATTTTTTGTAGTTTTAGTAGAGAGGGGGTTTCACCATGTTGACCAGGATGGTCTTGATCTCTTGACCTCGTGATCCACCTGCCTCGGCCTCCCACAGTGCTGGGATTACAGGCTTGAGCCACTGCGCCCGGCCTTCATTGGCTTTTAAAGTATATTCAATTATAAAGTCATTGCCATAATCCAATTTTAGAATATTTTCTGGATGCAGTAATTTTTTATATTTTTTTAAGGCTTCAACTTCTGTATGATTTTTAAAATATTATTTTTATTATGGAAATTTCTAGCCATACAGAAGTAGGACTGTATAAGGAATATCTATGTTGAGCATAGTAATATAGGGTCTCCTCTGGGTAGAGATGTTCAACCCATGAGTATCTTAGTTCATTTGGATTGCTGTAGCAAAATACCTTAGTCTGGATATTTATAAACAACAGAAACGTATTGCTTACAGTTCTGGAGGTGTCATCCTTGAAACACAGAGCAAGCCCTCACCAGATGCTGAATCTGCTGGCACTGTGATCGTGGACTTCCTAGCCTCTAGAGCAGTGCATTTCTGTTGTTTATACATTATCTAGTCTAAAGTATCTTGTTATAGCAGTCAAATGAATTAATACAAATTGGTACCAGAAGCGGGGTGCTGCTATAACAAATACCTGAAGATGTGGAAGCGGCTTTGGAACTGGGTAGTGGGTAGAGGCTGGAAGAATTTTGATGTTCATACTAGAAAAAGTCTACATTATCAAGAACCGAGCATTAAGCACAGATCTGGTTAGGGCACAGGAGGAGAGCTGTGGAGAAAGCCTCAATCTTCTTCTCAGAGATACCCTAAGAGGGCATGAGCAGAATGTTGGTAGAAATATGGATGGCAAAGGCCATCCTGATGAGATCTCAGATGGAAATGAGGAACATGTTAGTGGAAACTGGGGGAAAGGTGATCTTTGTTATAAAGTGGCAAAGAACTTGGCTGATTTGGGTTTGTGTCTGTTGACCTAAAGGGTCAAGCCTAGGCAAAATTAATGTAGAGTTTATTTTGGCCAACGTTGAGGACTGCAACCTGGGACACACTTGTAGGTTGCCTTGGGAGTGCTCTGTTTGGCCTTTGTTACAAGCAGATTTTTAAAGGCAAAAGGGAAGGAGGAGTGGGCTCTCACGAAGTTGTTTGACAGGGGCTGGGCGTGGTGGCTTATGCCTGTAACCCCATCACTTTGGGAGGCTGAGGCGGGTGGATCACCTGAGATCAGGGGTTTGAGACCAGCCTGACCAACATGGCAAAACCCCATCTCTAATAAAAATACAAAAATTAGCCATGTGTGGTAGCGGGCGCCTCTAAACTCAGCTCCTCAGGAGGCTGAGGCAGGAGAATTGTTTGAACCCAGGAGGCAGAGGTTGCAGTGAGCCAAGATTGCGCTATTTAAGCCTGGGCAACAAGAGCAAAACCCCGTCTCAAGAAAAAAAAACAAAAAACAAACAAGTTGTTTGACAGGAATTCTCACTGGTTTACAGAGATAACATGAATTAGTGACTGGTTATACGTTATTGAACTATAGGATATGAGAAATTACGGAAAAATGGCATTTTATGGCTACTTTAGAGTTAGTCTAGAGCTCACATAGCAAGTGACTTTGTGAGGTAATTATTTAGCTTAAGTGAGCAGTGAGTCATGACTACTGTTGCATTTCAGTGTTTCTTTGGGCCTGACAATTAAGGGGAGTGCTCACATTCTTCAGATTAAAAGTTTCTTTTGGGCCGGGCGCAGTGGCTCACGCCTGTAATCCCAGCACTTTGGGAGGCCGAGGCGGGTGGATCACGAGGTCAAGAGATCGAGACCATCCTGGTCAACAAGGTGAAACCCCGTCTCTACTAAAAATACAAAAATTAGCTGGGCATGATGGTGCGTGCCTGTAATCCCAGCTACTCGGGAGGCTGAGGCAGGAGAATTGCTTGAACCCAGGAGGCGGAGGTTGCAGTGAGCCGAGATCGCGCCATTGCACTCCAGTCTGGGCAACAACAGCGAAACTCCGTCTCAAAAAAAAAAAAAGTTTCTTTTATTTCTCATGTCCTAGTGTTTTGTGGGAGAACTTAAGAGTGATGAAATCAGATATTTGGTGGATGAAGTCTCTAAGCAAAGTGGTGAGGGGGCAGCATGGTTTTTCTTGATGGCTTATAGTAAAATGTGAGAAGAAAGAAACAAATACGGAAAACCAAAAGGGAAACAGAACTTAAGCATTTGGAAGATTTTCAGCATGGCCATGTTGTAAAGAATGAAAAAGTAGGCTGGGCACAATGGCTTACACCTGTAATCCTAGCATTTTGGGAGGTTGAGGCAGGCGGATCATTTGAGCTCAGGAGTTCAAGACCAGCCTGGGCAACACGGTGCAACCCCGTCTCTACAAAACATTAGCCGGGCATGGTGACATATGCCTGTGGTCCCAGCTTCTCAGGAGGCTGAGGTGGGAGGATCAATTGAACCTGGGAGATTGAGGCTGCAGTGAGCTGAAACTGCACCAGTGTACTCCAGCCTGGGTGACAGAGTGAGACACTGTCACAAAAAAAAAAAAAAAAAAAAAAAAGGAATAAGTGTATTCAGAGAGAATATGAAGGGTGTGGCCAAGCCATCCTTTGATAAGGAGACTGGTATGGATGTGGAAGCCAGGCACTACTCATCTAGATAATGGAAGGACTACCCTGAAGGCATGTGGGGGCTGTCACCCCCATCACAGACAAAAGTGTGACTGCTCTACTCAGAAACCCACTAAAAATAAGGAAAATAATGATGGAAGAAGTCAATGACTCTCCACCTCTAACTTTGAGGACGGGATAGAAAAATGATCCTCAGGCTCCACTCTGAGGAATGGGGTTAGCGACCTTATGAAAGAGGTCTGAGAGATGTGTGTTGCCCTTTCTGCCATGTTGAGAATGCAGTGAGAAGGTACCATCTTTGAAGCAGAGAGTGACACCGGAAATACTGGGGCCTTGATCTTGTATTTCCCAGCCACCAGAACTGTGAGCAGTACATTTCTGTTGTTGGCCAGGTGCCATGGCTCACGCCTGTAATCTTAGCACTTTGGGAGGCTGAGGTGGGCGGATCACAAGGTCAAGAGATTGAGACCATTCTGGCCAAGGTGGTGAAACCCCGTCTCTATTAAAAATACAAAAATTAGTCGGATGTGGTGGCATGCGCCTGTAGTCCCAGCTACTCAGGAGGCTGAGGCAGGAGAATCGCTTGAACCCAGAGGCGGAGGTTGTAGTGAGCCGAGATCGCGCCACTACATTCCAGCCTAGCGGCAGAGCGAGACTCTGTCTCAAAAATAAATAAACAAAAAAAAAAATATTTTAAATACAAAATTAGCCAGGTGTGGCGGCACACACCTGTGATCCCAGCTACTTGGAAGGCTGAGGCAGGAGAATCGCTTGAACCAGTAGGCAGAGGTTGCAGTGAGCCAAGATCCCACCGTTGCACTCCAGCCTGGACAACAAGAGTGAAACTTCATCCAAAAAAAAAAGTAAATAAATAAATTTCTGTTGTTTGTAAATTTCCCAGTCTATGGTATTTTGTTATAGCAGCCCAAACTAAGACAATGATGATAGAAAATTCTGAATCTTTAAGAAGCCCTCTGGGCTGGGGATCGATTTGGAAGTCGGTACCGTGTAGTTCATAGTTGATGCGGTAGTTTGCAGAAACCAAGGAAAGCCTATACTTTAAGAAAAAGGTTTGGAAGAGTCAATGTAAGGAAATTCAAAGTGACCCTAACTGTGGAGTTGGGAGTCAGAGAAGGAGAGAGCTAGGGTGAGAAGTACAGCTAGTGCTCGACCTACGACCACGATTGGTTCCGACAGACCGGTCGTAACACGATTTGGTTGTAAGCTGAGTAGGCTATATGTATAGTACTGTGAAATGATGTTATAAAAATCTTTAAGTTATATTTTATCATAATTTTCTTTCATTGTTGTTATATATCATGATTTTCTTTGTTCATTTTATGCCATTTGTATCATCTCTACACAATTTTGTTTCTTATTTTTACATTCGTCAGGTTTAAGTAAAACTGCATTACCAGTACAACTGGTTTAACATACAAAATAACAAAATACAGGTGCATACAAAAATACAAAATACAGGTGTAAAAAATACCATAGGAAACATTTTCCCAATTGCAAAACATATCAAGATATATAAACATGTACGAAACATTTTATTGGCCGCTGGTGCTTGGCTGCGGATTGTTGATGTAGTCACCTGAGGCAGCAGTTGGAGTTACCGGAGCTGGGTTTTTCATAAACATGGTGAGCTTTGTCTGAATTGTATGTTTCTTTTTTTCTTCATAAATTTCACGATACGGATGAAACACATTGTGCACCATCTGTTCAATCCTTGCAAATCGTTCGATGTTTGGGTCCATTGCTTCGAAATATATAAGAAGTTTATTGGGACGGGTTTGATGAAAAATATCCAAGACACAAAACACAAATTGCTGTACCGAGTCTGGGATAACAGTTGAAATGGTGCACGCGGAGATGGTAGTGCTGCCGGAAGCTGGTCCGCACTGTCGTATGCCCAGCTGGGCAACGTTTGCGCTGCCAGACGCAGAGCAGTCATGGCTAGCGATTGTGGTCATAAAGTCAAATGGCCGTTAGTTGCACAGGTCGTAAGTCGATCAATACCTGTAGTGAAAATTAGAAAAGTTTCTTCTAAGCCCCTGACACTACTGAGTGGTGATTGATTATTGATGACAGCAGAGATTTCCGTTCTTGCCCAAATTGCTGCTAGTGTGTTGGGGAAGAAAAGATACACAAACAGCAGCTGACTAGAATGTCAATTTCTTTTTTTATTTTTATTTTTTGAGACAGAGTTTTGCTCTTGTCGCCCAGGCTAGAGCATGGTGGCATGATCTCGGCTCACTGTAACCTCCACCTCCAGGGTTCAAACAATTCCCCTGCCTCAGCCGCCCAAGTAGCTGGGATCACAGGCACCCGCCACCACGCCTGGCTAATTTTTGTTTTTTTTGGCTTTTTTTGCAGGGGGTGGGGATGGAGTCTCACTCTTTCACCTAGGCTGAAGTGCAATGGCGTGGTCTAGGCTCATTGCAACCTCCACCTCCTGGGTTCAAGTGATTCTCATGCCTCAGCCTCCGAGTAGCTGGGATTACAGGCATGCACCACAGGCCTGTCTAATTTTCGCATTTTTAGTAGAGATGGGGTTGCATTGACCATGTTGGTCAGGCTAGTCTTGAACTCCTGACCTCAGGTGATCCACCCACCTTGGCCTCCCAAAGTGCTGAGATTACAGGCATGAGCCACCGCGCCCAGCCTAATTTTTGTATTCTTAGTAGAGTCAGGGTTTCACCATGTTGACCAGTCTCGTCTCTAACACCTGACCTCAGGTGATCCACCTGCCCTAGCCTCCCAAAGTGCTGGGATTACAAGCGTGAGGCACTGCGCCCAATAGAAGGCCAGTTTGTAAATGTATGTTGCAGAGTCCATGTTGGTTCCAGGAAGAGTCAAGCAAGAGAAAAGTATGGCTTCTTTAGGACTAGTAGGTAAGTGCAGCCTTGAGCCAGAAGGGAAAGGGCTTTGCAGGTAGAAGCGGGCAGGCAGCAACGTCACGTGTCAGAGATAGTGTCGAGGGGACAGGCCAGAAGGAATGTCAGCTGAGCTGGGGAGACATCGCTGGGTATGATCCAGCGCTACAGCCTGTCTCTCCCTGTGCCTGCCTCCTCTCACACAGCCCCCTCTTCTGTCCTGGCTTCTCAGCATGAAGATCCCCCCAGCCACATGCTCATGTTCCTTCATGTCACTTTCCTCCATTCAGCACCCCCCCACACCCTCTACCACTTGATGTCCTCCCAACCCTACTCCCAGACACAGTAACCTACATTTGCTTCCTACACCCCCTTCTGTGTGTTGCCTTCTGTCTCTTCCACTGAAAGTGTTTTCCCCAAGGTCCTCAGTGACTTCCTCAGCTTTGGGAGACCCCTCTGAGTCCTCTTCTGTGGCATTTGGTACTGTTAATTATCCCTTCTGTGACTTTTCTTTGGTGGACATACAGATTGGGAGATGGCACCACACAGCGGGGAAGTGGAGGTGAGGACCTGGGGTGTGTGGGAGGTGGCCAGCCTCCAGCCTGGAGGGGGAGCTGGAGGGGGGTGGCCATCGAACTGCGAGGAGGGAGGCCCTAAAGCCAGAGGAGATCGGGATGTCAAGAGGCTATGTCAGAAGAAGCAGAGAAGGCACTCACGCTTCCCCTGCAGAGGCTGTTGGCCCTCTTTATGAGAGGCTGGTGAGGACAGAGCTCAAGAAGTGGGTTGGAAAGTGAAGTGGGGACAAGGAAGCAGCAGCGCATCCCTGCACAATTTAGGGAAGAAGTTCTGCCGGGAAGAGGAACAGAGGTGGGGGACCTTTAGAGGAGTTCAGAAGCTCTTGTGTTTTTTTCAAGATGAGCTCTCCTAAAGTATGCTTGTTCGCTGGTAGAGGAGAAAGGATGATCCGACAGTCAGAGGGGAGATGGGGTTCAGAACACAAATGAGTGACCATTTTTTGCCCCCTTAGGGTGAAGGCAGAGGTGACAGGCATTGCTATACAGAGCTTGTAGTTTTGATGGTGGGAATAAAGTCTCTGGCTTCCCTTCCGAGTGAAGTAGGAACCTCAGATATCAGCTAATAGGACCCAGGCCTGGGTCTGAGGGCAGCAGCAAGGATATTGAGAAGAGAGAAGGTTTGAAGTATGCTTAGGGGAAGGCTAACCGTGTGACCTGGCCGCGTGCTTGCAGCACCTCTCGCTGTCTGTGATGGTGCCATGTAAAGTAAAACCCCCTGTCCAGTGGTGGGGCTGTTAATGGGGCTCAGCTGCAGGCATGTGGAAGGCGAACCGCTGATTTTGTTACGGGTGGAAGGTATCTGAGTTACCAGCAGCAAATCTGTATGAGCTTGCAGCAGCCACACCTCTTGCCTCAATAATTCGACTGAGTGGCACGAGGCAGAAAAAGAGGCCGAGGCAAGTTTCAGATCAGGAGTGGTAGTTCATTAAGAAGCTTTGGAACAGGAAAGAAAGGAGATCCAAGTGGGCACTGAGGTCCAGTGCAGTGTTTAACCTTGATTGTAGGCCATCCTAGGACATTCCAGGGTCAAGGCTGGCGCCTTGCCCATGATTCCTCCTTAGGGTGAGCTGCCTGCATGCACAGTGCATTCCTTACCCTTGGGAGGTGAGCACGCATAGTGTGTGTAGGAAGTTGTACAGGTGCCCTTCTAAGGCCTTCTTCCCTGTTCTGGTGATGTTCCCCTGGGAGGTCATGCGCTGCCATTTGGTCTCTTAATGTGCATGCCCAGGAAGTGGCATCTCCCTGGTGTCTGCATTCATTGAACACTTTAGTGCATCAGGTATGGACCATCAGGAAATGACCTCTCTCTGGTACCGGCTGCCAATTTATCACTTTTAGAGAGGCAATGTGGTAATTGCCAAACCATCACCCAACTTTCCTAGTGTGTAGGGGAGGGCCCTCTCCTGCCCCGCTCGTGCCTGTCTAACTCTCTTATAACAGTTTCAGCCAAGATTCCTGCTTTTGCAGGAGAGTAACCCTTTCTGTGCCAATCCACACCTTCCTTATCTCTCCACTGAGCTTGAATCTTCTGTCCACACCTTCACTTTCTTTGTTCTGGCTCACTGGGGCTCTTTCCCTTTTCCTCACTTAGCAGATAATCTCTAGCCTCATCAGTTCCCAAGACTAGCAACAGCCTGCATGCTGATCATTCTCAGATTTATCCACTCCCAAGCTTTGATCTAAACTCCAGTTTTATTCTTTTGTGTGGTTTTAGCTAATGCAGCTAGGGAGGCTAAAGCAACTTCATCCTGGATGCTAATGCATCGTGTTGACTTCTGATTAATTCCAGTTCTGGGAAGGACTCCAAGACTTCCAGTTTGTCTCTTGTTCCTTGTGGTCAATAAATCTTTACCGTAAATCCTGCCTGGGGTCATACAGCCTTGATGTTATCGTACTTCAATTGTCCGGTGCAGCCCTTCCGAACCACCCCTTGCCTACGGTATACAAGCCCTGAGGGTAGTGGCACCAGGATCCACCATCTGGTCTCACCGCCACGTCAAGACACAGATGTAGCTTCTGTTCCTAAGTCTCTAAATGTTTCTAAGGGAATATGTTCTTCTCTAGATGACGGTACATTATGTAAAGCTGTGGTGGTAAAAAGTGTCATACATGTGAGACAACATAGATCAATATCACAAGCAACCAAAAGAAACAGAAACTGGACTTGATAAAAATTAAAACCATGTGCTTCTAAGGACACAACTCAATAATAAGACAACTGGCCGGACACGGTAGCTCACACCTATAATCCTGGCACTTCGGGAAGCCAAGGTGGGCAGATCACCTGAGGTCAAGAGTTTGAGATCAGCTTGGCCAACATGGTGAAACCCCATCTCTACTTAAAAAAAAAAAGAAAACATGCCCATACAAAAACTTGCATGACGCTCATAGCAGCATGATTCATAATAGCCAAAAAAATGTACTTAACCTGATGTCCGTCAGTTCATGAATTGATTTGTAAAATGTGTTATAGCAAAACAATGGAATATTAGTAATAAAAAGCAAGTGTAGGCCTGGCATGGTGGCTCATGCCTGTAATCCCAGCACTTTGGGAGGCTGAGGTGGGTGGATCATCCAAGGTCAGGAGTTCAAGACCAGCCTGGCTAACATGGCAAAACACTGTCTCTACTGAAAATACAAAAATTAGCCAGGCATGGTGGCACGCATATGTAGTCCCAGCTACTCAGGAGGTTGAGACAGGAGAAGGACTTGAAGCTGAGAGTCAGAGGTGGTAGTGAGCTGAAATCACGCCACTGTACTCCAACCTGGGCGGCAGACCGAGACGCCGTCTCATAAAACAAAATAAAGTGCAGACTATGCAAATTGAAAGAGACAGAAAGTAAATAATATTTGCCTGGAGATGGGGTGGCCATGTACCACGTATTTAAAGTGTGCAACTCGTTGGTTTTTAGTATATTCAGAATTGGGCAACCATCAGCACAATTTTAGAACATTTTCATCACCTGGCCAAAAAAAAAAAAAACATACCCATTAACTGTCACTGTCGTTTCCCCTGACCCTTCCCACCCAGCTTCCAGTGGATTTTGGCTATTCTGGATATTTCATGTAAATGGAAACATACAATATGTGGTCTTCCAAGACTGCAGCTTCTTTCACTTAGCATAATGTTTTCAACGTTCGTTCATGTCATAGCATGTCTCACTACATCTTTTCTTTTTATTAGCAAGTAATAGTCCACTCTATGGATATCACATTTTATGTATTCATACAGTTTCTCTACATACTTCCCAACTCTTGTCTCTTTTTTATTGTAGGTGTGAAGTGGTGTCTTTGGTGGTTTTGACTTGCATTTCCCAATGGCTAATGATACAGAGCATCTTGTCATGTGTTTGGTGGTCATTTGTATGTCTTTTTTGGAGAACTGTCTATTCAGATCATTTTTGTATGTGGGCTGAGGTAGGGAACCAGATGCATTCTTTTACATGTGGATATTCAGTTGTCCCAGTAACATTTGTTGAAAAGATTATTCTTTTCCCACTAATTTGTCTTGACGCCGTTGTTGAAAATTATTCGGCCATTTTGGTCTCTCAGTTCTGTTCCATTGAACTAGATGTCTGTCTTTATGCCAGTACCACACCATCTTGATTATTGTAGCCCCTTTTTTTTTTTTTTTTGGCTCTCTCAGGAATTAATCCATTCCTAAGAGCAAGAACTCACTCACCTCAGAGGGTGGGCAAAAATCTATTCATGGGAGATCGTCCCCATGCTCATGCCTCAGCCTCCTGAATAGCTGGGATTACAGGTGTGCACCATCACACCCTCACTTAGCCCTTTTTTTTTTTTTTTTTTAAGTTAAAACATCTATAAAGTGGAAGTGGGGCCCTCGCTATGTTGCCC
Organism: Cebus imitator; assembly: GCF_001604975.1. Taxonomy (NCBI): domain Eukaryota; kingdom Metazoa; phylum Chordata; class Mammalia; order Primates; family Cebidae; genus Cebus; species Cebus imitator. The sequence goes on from NW_016108044.1 coordinate 172,857, forward strand.
AGACTTGTCTGGACCTCTGGTTGCAAGCGATCCTTCTGCTTCAGCCTCCCAAAGTGCTGGGATTGGAGGCATAAGCCTCTGGGCCTGGCCACAATTGATTTTTGTTTATTGATCTTGTATCGTGCAACTTTGCAATTAGATCTAACTTTGTTCTTAGTCCTAATCGTTGTTTAGTGGGTTCCTTAGGGTTTTCTGTATACAAGGTCATGTCACGTGCAAATGGAAATAGCTGTACTTCTTCCTTTCCCATCTGGATGCCTTTCAGTTCATCTTATTGCCTCATTGCCTTGGCCTACGCCTCTAGGACAGTGTTGACTAGAAATGATAGGGACCCACGCTCGTCTTGTTCCTGACTTAGGAGAAAGCTTTTAGTCTTTCACCTTTAAGTCTGATGTTAGTTGTGTGTTTTTCATAGATGCGCTTCATCAGGCTGCGGAAGTTCCCCTCTATTCCTAGTTTGTATGTTATTATACTTTTAAATAACTACAGCAGAGCCTATAAGAAGATACAAATAAATACATGGGGAGAGGTTCACAGTTTGTTAAGTGAGGGGAAGAGTTTACTCCATTCAGTGTGAATCTGATCTCTGTGGGTAGGAGGATGTGTTAGTTGAACAATTTTTTTTTTTTTTTTTTTTT
>NW_016108044.1:173909-175847 GCF_001604975.1 Cebus imitator
TTTTTTGAGACAGTCTCGCTCTGTCACCAGGTGCCAGGCTGGAGTGCAATGCATGGTCTCGGCTCACTGCAACCTCCACCTCCCGGGTTCAAGCAATTCTCCTCAGCCTCAGCCTCCTGAGTAGCTGGGACTACGCGCCACCACGCCTCGCTAATTTTTGTATTTTTAGTAGAGACGGGGTTTCACCATGTTGGCCAGGATGGTCTCGATCTCTTGACCTTGTGATCCGCCCGCCTTGGCCTCCCAAAGTGCTGGGATTACAGGCATGTGACTCTCCCAGCTGGTTAGGTGGATGCCGGCAGTACTTGGGATCCCTTGGCTTGCAGCAGTCCAAGTCCCATCTCTGCCTCTGTCCCCGCCTGGCTGTGTGTCTGGATTAAGGGCACACCCTATTCTACTATGACCTCATCTTAGTGACATCTTAAATACTTCTGTAAAGATCCTAGTTCCCAGCAAGGCTACATTCCAGGTACCTCGGTTAGGACTACAGTGTATCTTATTATTATTATTGTTTAAAGAAATAGGGTGTCACTCTGTCATGTAGGCTGGAGTGCAATAGCTCACTGCAGCCTCGACCTCCTAGGCCCTAGTGATCCACTCACCTCAGCTTCTCAGATAGCTGGGACTACAGATGTGTGCCACCTTGCTGGGCTACGTTTTTAATTTTTTTTGGTAAAGACGGGGTCTCACTATGTTGCCCAGGGTAGTCTTGAACTCCTGGCCCCAAGCAGTCTGCCCGCCTTGGCCTCCCAAAGTTCTGGGATTACAGGTGTGAGCCTCCCGGCCGAATGTATCTTTTGAAAGGGCACAGTTCAGCCCACAGCAGCCACTAACAGAATTCTCTTCTGTTGTCACTCCCCCACCAGGCACCCCTGTAGACAATGGCCCTTGTGTCTGCCGATTCCCGAATTGCAGAACTTCTTACAGAACTCCATCAGCTGATCAAGCAAACCCAGGTAAAAAGTCACCACCCTTCACTCTCAGATGGGAACACAGGCTTTGATGCACTGAGCTGTGAAGTGGGGGTAGCATTTGTATTTGTGTTCAGAGAGTTTGGACATGCAGGAACCAAGATGATGTCATAAAGGTGAGAGGAGGGGAATTTGGGGTATGGCTGCAATTCCTCTTGGATTTTCTCCATGTACAGGATTTCATGATTGATTTTAACAGCTATCCTGAGTTAGAATTCACATGCCATACAATGCATCCATTTAAAGTGTATATAATCCAGTGGTTTTTCGCAACTCACAGAGTTGTGCAATCATTACCATGATCAATTTCAGAACATTTTTAGCACCCAACAAAAATACCCCATACCTTTTCCTTCTACCTCATTAATCCAGGCAAACAAAAACACATTTTTTTTTTTTTTTTGAGACAGAATCTCACTGTGTCATCCAGGCTGGAGTGCAGTGGCACGATCTTGGCTCACTGCACCCTCCGCCTCCTGGGTTTAAGCAATTCTCCTGCGTCAGCCTCCCGAGTAGCTGGGCTTACAGGCACACACCACCACGTCCAGCTAATTGTTTTTGTGTTTTTAGTAGAGACAGGGTTTCACCATGTTGGCTATCTCTACTAAAAATATAAAAATTAGCCAGGTAGGTTGGCTGGTGCCTGTAATTCCCAGCCACTCAGGAGGCTGAGACAGGAGAATGACTTGAACCTGGGAGGCAAAGGTTGCAGTAAGCCAAGATCGTACCACTGCACTCTAGCCTGGGCGACAAGAGTGAAACTCCATCTCAAAAATTGAATGAATGAATGAATGAATGAATGAATGAATGAATGAAAAAAAGATACTGGCAGATTATGCATTCCATTCGGTCACCCACAGTTAGACCTGTTTATCATCATCCCATATAACCAGGGTGTCCCTCAGACGGCTGCCGCTGGGTTCCCAGACTCCTATCTCACCTGTCAACTTTTTTTTTTTTTTTGAGA
>NW_016108044.1:177452-197926 GCF_001604975.1 Cebus imitator
CCTCACAGGTTCAAGCAATTCTCCTGCCTCAGCTTCCTGGGTAGCTGGGACTACAGGCGCATGCCACCATGCCCAGCTAATTTTTTTATTTTTAGTAGAGATGGGGTGTCACCATGTTGGCCAGGATGGTCTTGAACTCATGACCTGAAAGTGATTTGCCCACTTTGGCCTTTCAAAGTGCTGGGATTATAGGCATGAGCCATTGCACCGGGGTCCTTTAATGCCTTTTTAATGCTTTTGCATTAGTCAAAGGAGAAAATCATCTTGAACTTCTCCTGAATTTGGATTTAGGAAATGAGGGTCATGTTTTTGGGATGGGGCCTCTGGCCTGGCTCATAGGGTGCCATAGCAGCAGGGAGGGCCTCCGTCACGTCCTGCTGCTCTCCTTACAGGAAGAGCGTTCGCGGAGCGAACACAACTTAGTGAACATCCAGAAGACCCATGAGCGGATGCAGACAGAGAACAAGAGTGAGTAGCTGGGCTCAGGAGAGGAAGGGAATGAGATGGGGGTGAGGTGGGTGGGTGTGGCCAAGCTTGGAATTAGGTGGATATTGTATTCAAAGTTGATTTGCATGTATCTGCATATTCAGAAATGCACTGCTCCTGAGGCAGGAGGGACAGCTTTCCCTTAGTCTGGGTGACCTGAAGAACTAAAATCCCTCCACTCTGAGGACTGGAAAGGCAGTGCAATGAGATACGTCCAGGGAAAGTTCCCCTTAGAGCGTACAAGCACCCTAGTTAGCTGGTGTTTTCTAGAACAGAGCTTCCTTCCCAGGTGGCCCCTCCATGTGCCCTGAGGCCTCTTAGGAGGTCAGACCCTGGGGCTGGGGCTTTCCTACTCTGGGTAACTCTGAGAATTGTGGTTTCCTGTGTCTTAACAAATATTTTCTGTGTGTGTCATGATGGGGAGAAGGTAAGACAATCCTCTCGCAGATGTAGTGATGGCATTTGTACCATATGGAAATGCAGACTCTTGGAGCCCGGGGTATCCGCCTTGGGAGCACTCCTGAGCCAGCAGAGCTCTGACTGTGGCCACAGCCTCTCTGTGCCTCCGCAAGTGTGACTCCGGTGCACGGAAGCAGCGCCACACTACTGCACCAACCCTGGCCCTGCCTCCTTTTATTCCTCTGTTTCCTCTGCAGTTTCTCCCTATTACCGGACAAAGCTGCGTGGCCTCTACACAACCGCCAAGGCCGATGCAGAGGCTGAATGCAAGTGAGTGCGCCCACCCCGCCGCTCCTCCCTCCTCACCTGGACACTGGGCTGCAGGCGCATTTGGACCAAGCCCCCAGCCTGCTTTCCCCCCATGGATAAGCTGATTCCTACTCCCAGCCTCTCCCTTGGGTCCCGCCTTCCCTGGAGCCCACTGCTAGGCCCACTCTTTTTGTTACCTCTGCTGCTAACGTCTTTACAGAAGGCAGCAAGGTGTGAGTCAGCACTGCCATTTACTGGTTCTGTGACCTTGGCAGTCACTTTGGCTGAGATTCAGTCATTAAAATAGGGATATCAGGGACTGGGTGGCTCAGATATGTAATCACAGCATTACAGAGGTGATCGGGAGGCCGAGATTAGAGGATCACTTGAGTCCAAGTGTTCAAGACCAGCCTGGGCAACAAAATGAGACTTTGCCTTTACAAAAAATTTTATAATTAGCTGAGCATGGTGGCATGTGTCTGTAAGGTTGGCTGGAAGGTCAACTCAGATGACCTGAAGGTTTTATGGTTCTGAGATGGAGAAGTTTCACTTCCAGAAAACTGCTGCTTTTAAAATGATCTTAAGGCCAGGCGCGGTGGCTCATGCCTGCAATCTTGAGGTGGGCAGATCACCTGAGGTCGGGGGTTCAAGACCAGCCTGGCTAACATGGCTAAACCCTGTCTCTACTAAAAATACAAAAATTAGCCAGGTGTGGTGGCACATGGCTGTAATCCCAGCCACTCGGGAGGCTGAGGCAGGAGAATTGCTTGAACCCGGGAGTTGGAGGTTGCAGTGAGCCAAGATCGTGCCACTGCACTCCAGGCTGGGCGACAGAGCAAGACTCCATCTCAAAAAATAAAAATAAAAAATAAAATGACCTAAAACCATTGTTTTCTTGAATCTCTATAGTGCAACGGCTGTAACTTTAGGAACTTGAACATTACATTCCTCTCCTTGGAGAACACAGTGGTTCTCAAGTCTGTCTGTACCAGAGGCTCTGTTTATTTGGGGTGGAGCTCCAACACTGGTATTAACGGTCTGACTTTCCTCACTAGTAGGATTCAGGGTTTACACTTTTGGCACAGAAGAAATGTCCTTGGTGAGTTATATTAGACATCAGAAGATACTACCTGTTCTACTGGTTAAAGTGGTCTTTTCTACATTTCTCCTGTATCAGATTGCTGCTATTTTCCCTTGTGTGATTGATTGATTGATTAAGACAGTGTCTCACTCTGTTGTCCAAGCTGGAGTGGAGTGGCATCATCATGGCTCACTGCAGCCTCAAACTCCTGGGCTCAAGTGATCCTCCTGCCTCAACCTCCTGAGTAGCTGGGATTACAGGCAGAACACACCACGCCCAGCTAATTTTTTTAATTTTTTGTAGGGATAGGGTTTGGCCATGTTGGGCAGGCTGGTCTCCAACTCCTCATCTCAAGTGATCCTCCTGCCTCCACCTCCCAAAGTGCTGGGATTACAGGCATACGCCACCGCACGCAGGCCTGCTATGGAAATATTCTTTGGGAATCTGAGATTTAGGATGAAGAAGCCTGCCTCCAGCAAAGCTCTGTGTTTGCTGCTTCTGCTGGGTTCCTTGGGTTCCTGCCACCCTGGAATCCCCATAAACTAACTTCACAGAAGGCTTCCTGGGGCTGTAAGGCCATGCAGGGGTGCATCCTTCAGAAAGGAAGAGTTCCTTCCACCCAGCCCTGCTCTGAGTCAGCACCTCTCCCCAGAGTCTCCCCTCGTTTTTCTTGACCCCTGGGCAGACCTGAGGCCGCTGTCCTCCTCATCTCAGGAGGTGGGGAGAGGCTGCCAGAACAGAGCAGCCCTTCTGCAGGTTTGCCGAAGGCACTCGCCTGTATCCTTTCCTCTCTGGGATCCTGCGTTCGCTTAGTTTTTGGCCAGCTGCTTCCTACAGTCTTGTTTTTTATGCTTTTAAGACTAAAAAACACATATTGAAGATTTCTAGTTTTCTTTTCTTTTTTTATTTGTTTTTTTTTGTTTTTGAGATGGAGTTTTGTTCTTGTTGCCCAGACTTGAGTGCAATGACGCAGTTTCAGCTCACTGCAACCTCTGCCTCCTGGGTTCAAGGGATTCTCCTGCCTCAGCCTCCTGAGTAGGTGGGATTATAGGCGCCCACCAGCATGCCCTGCTAATTTTTGTATTTTTAGTAGAGATAGGGTTTTGCCATGTTGCTCAGGCTGGTCTTGAATTCCTGACTTGAGGTGATCACCCACCTCGGCCTCCCAAAGTGCTGGGATTACAGGCAGGTGCCACCGTGCCCGGCCGGATTTCTAGTGTTCACCAGTGGAGTTGATCCAAATAATCCAGCCCTCCTTGACCAGAACAGGAAGCTGCATACACCTGTATTTGACCTGCGCAGGAGGCTCCTGGGGGAACCGCTAGAGACCAAGACTAGCCAGGGCCATGTAGCGAGAAAAACAGAAAAAATGGAAAAGAAGTCTATGCTACGTGCTTCAACCAAACCCTGTTTCTCCCTTCTCCCTGCCCTCAGCATCCTTCGGAAAGCTCTGGACAAGATTGCCGAAATCAAGTCTCTGTTGGAGGAGAGGCGGATTGGTGAGTGGAAGAGGACGTGCTGGGAGGTCCTTGGCTAGGAGGAGGGAGGCCCTTCAGGCAGCGGTCACCCTCCCGTGGAGGCCTGCGGCCACCGCCTGCTCGGATCCTCCCATGGAGGCTCTGGCAGACTGGCTCTGCCCCTGAGAAGGGACAGGAGATCATTCTCAGCGCTCAGAAGCAGGGGTTTCCCAGTTGTTCCTCAGCAGCCAGAGGTCATCCTGTGCCCGCTTCTCGTCTCCTGCCCCTTCTGGGGCCTAGGCCAGTGGCCTACTCCTTCCTGCCACAGCCCATGCCCATCTCTTGCCCTGGCTGGTTTCTGCAGAACCACACACTGTGTCTTAAAGCCTGCCTTCCACACCCCTTCAGCCTGCATTTCCTTGGCTCTTCTACTGTTCTGCCCTCCCAGCAAACCCACGGTGGGCAGACTCTTGGCACATCAGTGTCCCCATGTGGCCATCCTGGTTCTGTGTGAAGTTGAGGTGTGCAGCTGTGTCTGAAGAGGACCAAGGCGCACACTTAATGTTTTTTTTAACTTTCTGTTGAGTTACAACATATATTAATAGAAGAAAAGTACACATAAGTACAGAGTTCCATGAAATATTCACTAACTGAACACACTCCTGTAACCACCATTCAGATCAGCAAACAGCCTGACCAGCAGCTTGGAACCCCACTTTCTTCTTGGTTTCTCCCACTGGGTGCCTGCTGTGCTGCCATCTCACCCATCTGTAGTTGAGCGCAGCAGTCCCTATGAGTATTAACACCTGGCTGATGGAGTGAGGGTCCTGCTGGGCCCTCGGGCTCACTCAGGAGCTGGGGCTCCTAGTGACTTCTCCAACAGCTGGGTGCAGGGCGCTAGAGGGGGTTAAAGCCAGCACCTGTCCTTGTGACCTCAGGGCTTCCTTCCTTCCCACAGCGGCCAAGATCGCGGGTCTCTACAATGACTCAGAGCCGCCCCGGAAGACCATGCGCAGAGGGGTGCTGATGACCCTGCTGCAGCAGTCGGCCATGACCCTGCCCCTGTGGATCGGGAAGCCTGGTGACAAGTGAGGCAGCAGCTGCAAGGGAGGGGCTGGTGCCCAGGGGCTGGGACTGATTCTTAGTTTCACTCACAGGCCCCCACCCCTCTGTGGGGCCATCCCTGCTTCAGGGGACTATGTGGCCAGACCTGGAGACAAGGTGGCTGCCCGGGTGAAGGCTGTGGATGGGGACGAGCAGTGGATCCTGGCCGAGGTGGTCAGTTACAGCCACGCCACCAACAAGTGAGTGACCCCAGCCCCAGGGCCGCTCTCTTGTCACAGTACCTGCCTGGGCTGCCCCCACCCTCCTCACTCCCCGACAGGGATCACGACCCTGGCTGCATCCAGTGTTTTCTTCCTTTTGTCTGCAGGTATGAAGTAGATGACATCGATGAAGAAGGCAAAGAGTGAGTGTCCAGGCCAGGGCAGGGCACAGAGCCTGGGGGGTAACATAACAGCCGGGAAGGAGCATCCCCACCTGGCCACAGGTTGACACTAGTCTCTCCACCCCCAGGAGACACACCCTGAGCCGGCGCCGGGTCATCCCGCTGCCCCAGTGGAAGGCCAACCCCGAGACAGACCCCGAGGCCTTGTTCCAGAAGGAGCAGCTTGTGCTGGCCCTGTATCCCCAGACCACCTGCTTCTACCGGGCCCTGATCCACGCGCCCCCACAGCGGGTAAAGCAGCCTCCAGTGAAGAGGCCATGGGTGATGTCAGAAACAGGCTGATAAGACAGGCTGGGGGTCCACTCCCTGCTCCCTCCCCCTTGTCTTCATCTCACAGCCCCCAAGCTGACAGGACCCACCAGCTGCCCTCCCTCTTCCACTCCAGCCCCAAAGGCGACTGTTCCCTTGCCAGCCCTGGCAGCCTTTGCAAGCCCCGAATCAGTGGCTTCCCTTCAGCAATCCCAGGAGAAGCAGCTGCGAGATGGGACGCTCCTGCCCTGAGCCCCAAGCTCCTGCCCCATCGTGCTCCTGGTGACATGGGACACAAGCCACCTGAGGCCAGGATCCCTGCCTGCCACCCTCTGGGTTTCCTTCAGTCCTCTGAACACAGAGTCCCCAAAAGGCAGCAGATCCTCCAGCTATGGCCCCACTGGGAAGGGAGCGAGTTCCCTTCCTCTCCCTGCCTTTTCCCTGCCCTGGGCCTGCCGCCACTGAGAAAAGAGCTCTGTAGCAGCAGGGACTGGGCCGAGACTTCCTCACCCCAGAGTGAACAATGAAAAGATTGGCTGAGAGTCCAGGGCCCAGAGGCTCCTGTGGTCTAGGCTGGGGGAAGGGGTCCTGGCCTGGGGGTCTCTGAGCAGCCCCTCCTGTCTGCCTGCCCCACAGCCCCAGGATGACTACTCGGTCCTGTTTGAAGATACCTCCTATGCAGATGGCTATTCCCCTCCCCTCAATGTGGCCCAGAGGTACGTGGTGGCTTGTAAGGAGCCCAAGAAAAAGTGAAGCTGCCCAGTGTACTCGCCATCCCCCGACAACACAGAGCAGGACGGCAGAGGATGTGCTGGGATTAAACGGACGCTCCCCTCCACGCGTGTCCTGGGTTTTACTTCTCCAGACCCTCTCCCCTCTCCAAACAGGGCAGCAGGGGAGCTGGAGCAGGGTGGTGGCCATATCTGTCCCCAGTGGGCGATCACTGTTTCAGCTCAGGGATTTTCTTGGCTTCCAACACAGGCTCTGCATTGAACACAAATCACGCTTTATTCCTGAGCCCCGTGGTCAGGCTTGACTCGCACACTCCCTCTGCAGTGACCCCGGGAGCCCCTGTCACAGCTGGGAGCGGAAGCTGAGGCTGCAGCCTGCCATCTTCTCTGCATAGTCCGCGTCGAAGCGCTCATTCTGCGCCACAGTGAAGGTGGTTTTCCAGTCCCCAGCCGTGCCTGGGAGAGGAAGGCAGGGAGCAAAGCTGGAGTCTCACCCCAGGGGAGGCCCCGAGTGCCTATGGGGAGGCTCCAGCTGCTGCTCCCACCAGCCCCAAAACCCCATGCTGGCCGGCGCCCACCTCTCCTCATGAAGGGGGAGATGCTGTGGTCCATGAACTCCTTGGGGAGGGTGGAGTAGTTGGTCATGGGGTTCTTCTTCATCTCCTTGAATGACGTGTGCTGAACGATGAGGTCCAGGGTGTCCTCCGGCAGGGAGCGCCCCACAAACTCCAGGATCTTCCGAATCTCCCTTTTGGGGTTCTGAGCAGCAGAGGGCTCCTCAGTGGAGACTGGGATTGCTGATTCGGGAAGGTAAAAGGGGTCCCCTTCTCTAACCTCAGAGGGGATCTGGCCACTTCCACTAGAAAACCCTCAGAGCCAGGTCCTAGACGCTCGGGGCCCTGTCCCTGGGGTAAAACGAATTGCTCTCTGCCCTGTGATCCCTTGATGAGCTGGGCTTGGCTCCTATGGGTGAGGACCGGGATGGTTTTCCGTGACTATGGCTCTGGGTGGGACACCCTCTGGCAGGGAGAAGCAATAGGAATAAATAGTTGATCTGTGGCAGGGGCCGTGGCTCAGGCCTGTTATCCCAGCACTGTGGGAGCTAAGACAGGCAGATCACCTGAGCTCAGGAGTTCGAGACCAGCCTGGCCAACATGGCAAAAACTCCTCTCTACTAAAAATACAAAAACTAGTCAGGCGTGGTCGCGTGCACCTGTACTCTCAGCTTGTGGGGAGGCTGAGGAAGGAGAATCATTTGAACCTGGCAGGAGGAGATTAGAGTGAGCTAACACCACGGCATGCCAACCTGGGCAACGGAACGAGACTCTCTCAAAAAAAGTATCTGATCCGTGGCCAGCTGTGGAGCTGACTCAGGTGCGGGAGATGAGAGCTGTGTGGGGCCTGCTGCCAGGTGGGGCTGCAGCTGGGAGGCCTGGGCCAGGGAGGCAGGATGGGGAATCCGGGCCTGCGGTAGGGCTGCCTGGAGAGGGGACTGGGTGGCCTTGCGAGTCCCTGTGAGGTGCCTGCCCCCAGGTGTCACATGGAGGGCAGCAGCACAGGTGGTCTCACCTCCTTCATGTCTTCATAGAAGAGGTAGAGAACAGGGTGTGTGCGGCTCAGCTCCCACCACTCCTGCACGTGCTGGTACCAGGACCCGTAGGACACTGGAGAAGCGGGCGGGGGACAGCGACACAGGGTTGCCGTGTGTTGTAGCCACCCCTCGGCTCCACACCCTCCTTCCTCCAGTCAACCCACCTTCTCCGGCCATGAACTTCTCCAGGAAGCTGTCCCAGGTCCCAGGCTCAGGAAGCACCTTCACCATGCGGTGGAAGTGGTAGTAAGAGACGGCCACGTCCTTTGCGTTGCGGGCAACATAGACCACCTGCAGGGGCAGAGGACCCGGCCCAGCGCCATCACACGGCCTGCCCCAGGCCGGCTCATCTCTTGGTTTGGCAAAGGAGAAACCTGAGGCTTAGACTGTGACTTGCTTGAGATCTCATGGCACAGGTAGGTCCAAGTGGAATCTGAACCCTGCTCAGATGTCAAAGTCCAGCCTGGTCCCTGGATCCATATTCTATACTAATATAAACTGCATCAATGCCGTCACACCCCAATTTAGAGCAAGGCATGCTCCACCAGACATGTTCCCACCAGCCCCAAATTCCCAAGTTTCCTGGGCCAGTGAAGACCCACCCACTATCTCTCTGTTTTTTGTTTTTTGTTTTTTTTTTTTTTGAAACCGAGTCTCACTCTGTTGCCCAGGCTGGAGTGCAGTGGCACGATCTTGGCTCTCTGCAACTCTGCCTCCCGGGTTCAAGTGATTCTCCTACCCAGCTCTCCGAGTAGCTGGGATTACAGGCGTTCACCGTCATGCTCAACCAATTTTTGTACTTTTAGTAGAGACAGGGTTTCACCATGCTGGTCAGGCTGGTCTCGAACTCCTGTCCTCATATTCTGCCCACCTCGGCGTCCCAAAGTGCTGGAGTTACAGACCTGACCTCCTGCAACCGGCCCCCTCTACCTTTCTTAGGTTCACACTGAAGAGTCTTATGTTCTTGGTCATCAGAGCAAGAGGCAGACAGTTTCCCCACTGAAGATAAGACAAGTCTGGAGGAAGTAATACGGCTTTCCCAGAAGGACAGGACCAGGCTAGGCTGACCGGGGGCCTCCTTCCCTGAATTCACATGCCCCAACCTGGACCTTTTTTCTTTTTCTTTTTGTACTGGTGTTTTTGTTTTGTTTTGTTTTTTGAGACTCTCTCAAAAAAAGTATCTGATCCGTGGCCTGATCAGAGAGCCTCAAAAAATAAGACCTTGGCCCACTGACCTTGACCTCTCCAAGTGCTGGCCTTACAGGAGTGAGCCATCATAGGTGGCAAATCTTTTTTTAATCTTTATTTATTTATTTAGTTAGTTGGAAACAGAGTCTTGTTCAGTCTCCCAGGCTGGAGTGCAATGGTGCGATCTTGGCTCACTGCAACCACCGCTTCCCAGGTTCTAGAGATTCTCCTGCCTCAACCTCCCAAGTAGCTGGAATTGTAGGTGCCTGCCCCCATGCCCGGCCAATTTTTTTTTTTTTTTTTTGAGACGGAGTTTCGCTCTTGTTACCCAGGCTGGAGTGCAATGGCGCGATCTCGGCTCACCGCAACCTCCGCCTCCTGGCTTCAGGCAATTCTGCCTCAGCCTCCTGAGTAGCTGGGATTACAGGCACGCGCCACCATGTCCACCTGATTTTTTGTATTTTAAGTAGAGACGGGGTTTCACCATGTTGACCAGGATGGTCTCGATCTCTTGACCTCGTGATCCACCCACCGTGGCCTCCCAAAGTGCAGGGATTACAGGCGTGAGCCACTGCGCCCGGCCATTTTTTTGTATTTTTAGTAAAGATAGGGTTTCACCATGTTGGCCAGGCTGTTCTCCAACTCCTGACCTCAGGTGATCTGCCTGCCTCAACCTCCCAAAGTGCTGACATTGCAGGCATGAGCCACTGTGCCCAGCCTCACCTTGACCTTCTGATCCAGCAGGGTCTGGGGGACCAGAGCCAGGGGCAGGTGCGTCTTTAGGAGCCTTGGGGCCGGCGTATCTTTCAGAGTCTCCAGCCCTGAGCGGTGGGTCAGGGAAGGTCTGGTGAGCTGAAGCCCCAGCCCTGTCTTCCTCCACTCCCCTTGCCCCCAGGACCCAGTCACACACCTGAGGGAACCCCTGGGGCTTTGAACTCAAGAAAGGGCACCCGAATGAAGATGGGAGCCCGGTGACACTTGTCCAGGTCGCCATCCTGATAGATCATGTCCAGTACCTGGCTCACCCAGGTGGTGCCTGGAGAGGGAGGGAGATAGGAGGTGAACAGGCTGAGGGTACAGCCTGGCAGGCCAAAGTAGGGGCTGCCACATGGGAAAGGGTGGGTGGCCCTCCTCACCTACCAGACTTGGGGTAGGTGCTGATGAGCAGGTCATCGGGCCGGGCCCGGAAGCTCTCCAGGGGCCCCAGTGTCTCTGCAAAGTACTTGATGAGCGGGACCCCCTTCACATACTCCAGAGGCTGGCGGAGGGTGTCCTGGATCAGCTCCATGTTCCTGCATCAGGGCAGTCCCAGGCCCACACCCTTAACATCATCACAACACCGTGTGCAGAATTCTCACTTTCAGGGAAGTCACTGAGGCCTAGGGAGGCTGAGTGACTTGCCTGAGCTCACAAAGCCAGTCAGTGGCAGGGCTGGGGCTGAAAACCAGGTCTGCGTCTAGTGCGGCGGTTCCCCAGCCTGGCCGAAGCTTTCATTCACCTGCAGAGCTGTGCAAAATCCCAGGGCCTGGGCCATGGTGCAGACCAGTGAAAGTGCCCTCATGGGGCGGGGCCCAGGTATCAGGGTGTGTGAAGGTCTCCAGGAGACTCCAGCTGCCCTGAGGAAGCTCTAGGCCTGCCTGTGCTGTCTCCCCTCCAGCCAGTGCCCTTTGTCTCACCATTTCTGGGATTACAGGTGTGAACCACTGCGCCCGACCATTCTAATATTTTCTACACATCAAACCCAGTGTTTGAGGAGGGTGTTGAGATCCCAGCCTCCACCCAGTGGGCTCCCCTCCCGGATGCTCCCCTGCTTGAGCCCCTCAAGGCCCCTCACATGTGGAAACCTCCCAGGCTGGCTGGGCTTCTCTCCCCGGTGCTCCTCTCCTTGACCCGCTCAGGGCCCCTCACATTTGGAAACCTCCCAGGCCGGCTAGGCCTGTGATCCATTTGCCCAGCCACAGTCCATCTGGGTTCCAAGACAAACACGGCCCATTGAGCAACTAGCTAGTACTAGGGGCCAGACCCTGGTGTGGGAAGGAACAAAACTGATGACTCAGCAGGAGGAGGGTCCTGGGCAGGGTGAGTCCCACCTGTAATCCCAGACCCTAGGAGGCCAGGAGTTGGAGACCAACTTGGGCAGCATGGCAAGACCCCGTCTCTAAAAATCTTTTATATTTATTTATTTTTTATTTTTTGAGACGAAGTCTTGCTCTGTCATCCAGGCTGGAGTGCAATGGCATGATATCGGCTCACCACAACCTCCACTTCCTGGATTCAGGCAATTCTACCTCAGCCTCCAGAATAGCTGAGATTACAGGAGCTGGCCACCATACTTGGCTAGTTTTTATGTTTTTAGTAGAGACAGTTTCACCATGTTGGCCAGGCTGGTCTCAAACTCCTGACCTCCTGATCCACCTGCCTTGGCCTCCCAACATGCTGGGATTATAGGCTTGGTCACCGAGTCCGGCCTTTAAAAAATATTTTGAAAAATTATCCAGGAAGGATGGCAAGGCCCTGTAGTCCCAGCTACTCTAGAGGCTGAGACAGGAGAATTGATTGAGCCCAGGAATTCAAGGCTGCAGTGACCAGAATCCTACTGTACTCCAGTCTGAGTGACAGCAAGACCTGGCCTCCCTGAGGGAAAAAAAAAAAAGGGACGGAGGGGGATTCACGCCTGGCCAGAGTTGTCTGATTGAAATGGGATATCCATGGGGAAAGAGCAGGAATGGCAGAGGCCTCGGCTTCTGGAATGTTGGAGCCAGAAGCTGAGCAGGGTGAGGGCGACTTGGGCCATTCCACCATGTCACTCACCTGAGCTTTCGGGAGCTGGCTGTCCTCGCCCGCAGTGGCTGAGTGTGGGTGCGGTGTGGGGAATGCAGGGCTGTTATCTGTGCTGAGGGTTTCCTAAGTCCAGTGTGGGAGGGATCTGGAGCCAGGCCAGAGTTAGTTTTGCTCCTGGGAGGAAGAGGTGGGTTTGGGAGTTGGGGAGCTTCTCCATTATCCTCCTTAGTCCGCCAGCTGGAGACAAGCCTGGAGTGATCTGCAAAGCCAAGACTGGGTTTGATGTGTAGAAAACATTAGAATGGTCGGGCACAGTGGTTCACACCTGTAATCCCAGCACCTTGGGAGGCTGAGGTGGGCGGATCACCTGAGGTCAGAAGTTCGAGACCATCCTGACCAACATGGAGAAACCCCAGCTCTACTCCAGGTATAGTGGTGCATGCCTATAATCCCATCTACTCGGGAGGTTGAGGCAGGAGAATCTCTTGAACACAGGCGGCGGAGGTTGCTGTGAGCCGAGATCCAGCCATTGCACTTTAGCCTGAGCAACAAAAGTAAAACTCTAGCTCAGAATAATAATAATAACAAGAATGACAGGGGAAAGGGCCCAATGGTGCGTTTGGTTTTCTTTGTGTTGTTTTGAGCTGTCCCAGGGCTCCTGACCTACCCCTGGACTCCACCCCACCAGGCAGGCCAATAGACAAGCTTTCTCTAATTGACCCAGAGAAGAAGTGGGAGGGGTTGGAGGAGAAGGCTGAGATAGGCAGGCCCGGGAAAGGTCACCTAACTGCTGGCTCCAGGCCATGCTTGAAGGCGCCAGGGGTTCTGGTCTAGTGCAGCCCACAGGCCCTCAGCAGCGCAGGCATTCCAGGCTCCGACCACAAGGCCAGCCTGGAGTGATGTGTGTGGGCAGAGTGAAGGGGCAGGGGTGGAGCAGAGCATGGATGCACAGAAGAAGAAAGAACAAGGACATTGGAGTCCCATTGCCCTGGGAGATAGCCCCAGCCTCATGGCTCCCAGGGGACCTCACAGAGCATCAATAGAAGATCCTAGAACAGCAGCCCCTGCAGGTGCTTTTCTTTCCCTGGGTTTGAAGAAGGCTCTGCAGACAGAGGACGGGGGAGGTTGGGGCTTGGAAGCCTCGGGGCCCTGTAGAAGGAGGGCATCCCCCCCATACTCCTCGTTCTTTGTCCTCACTATTGAAAGTCCAAGGTCAAGCTGGTTACTAGACAGGTAACCAGCTGAGTAAAGGTGAGTCTCCCAGGCCTTCCAAGAATTCCGTGAACTCAGAGGCAAGCAGGGGAAAGCTGAGGCGTGGAGTTTCCAGGCAGAGGGGAGGCCCCTCCTCCCTCCTCTGTGATCCTGACTGACAGGTCCTGAGGCCACTAGCTCCATCTCTGCCTTCAGTAACCATCGGGAGGTACCCTTGGCTCAGACTTTGTATTGCAGTCCGGTAAAAACCAGCTAGACCCACTCCAGATGGCATGGAAAATAGGCAAGAATGTGAGATTAATACAGAGTGGTAGCTGGGGACTAGAAAATCCCAGGCTGCAGTTTCACATGACCAGAAGAAGGAAACTTGAAATAGCTGCATGTGCTAAGGGCCAATAAGTCCCGGAAAAATAGGATGAGGACCAAGCTGGCTACAACCAACCAGACCCAACATGGCGCTGCATTTGATATAGGTTTCACCTAGGATCTCATATGATCAGTAAGATGTTAAATCATACACCGACCAGTGCCAAGACTGCTCCAGGAACACCTGTATTTGGACGTAAATTGTGGCACCACGGTTTTGAGAAATCTTTACCTTTTCCTGGAATCTTCATGAATACACCATCTTTAAAGAAGCCCATAAAGGTCAGCCCCAAACCTAGGGCATGAGACACTCTCTTCATGACCCCCACATTCCCCTTCTTGAGTGTATACTTTTGCTCTGCAAGAAATCTCCCTACATTCACGCCTTCTAACTTGCCCTTAAATTCCTTCTGGCAAAAGTGTCAAGAGCCTGGAGACTGACAGAGGTGGATGTCCCACCGGCCTTTGAGGACCTCCCTTAGGCCACTGGTATTGGGAGAGGGTTAGGGACGCTGAGGATCAGGTCCCCGGCAGGGCTGTCCAGTGTGTCTGTAGAGGCAAGAAGGTTGGTGACAGACAGCCCAGGGCAGGGAGTGGGGTGGCGAGGCCGGGGCCAAAACCCACTCACGTCTTCTAATTCCGAGTCTTCTACTATTTCCTCCATGCCCATCTGCACAGCCAGATCAGGTCACCCAAAGCAGTGACCTCCCACAGCTACCAAGGCATGGGGCCAGAGAGATAGAGTCAGGCATCACAAGTCCCCTCCAGGCTGGGCCCTGAATATCAAGATGAAGACTCTGCTGCCCAGGCCTGGCTTATACAACTGGGCACCCTCTTCCCAGAGCTGGACCAGGCTGGTGCCTGGGGACAGAAGCTGCCCTGATTCTTCCCAAAGGAACTCCTCTGCCAGGCAGATCACATGGACCCTTGGCGGGCAGCCAGGGTCAGAGCAACACAAAGGCACCTGTTCATCCAGTCCCAGGCAGCAGGCAGGTAAGAGGCAAGGAGGGAGAGGGAGCTGGCAGGGAGCCTCTGTGCAGCAGGCACTGTTCCTGGTGTTACACAGCTCCATATTTGCATTTTACAGACGAGGAAATGGAGGTCGGGGGTTAAAATCCTTGCTCTCTGGGACTAAGCTGGTGAAGGTCCCGTGAGCATCAGCAGTGACTGAGTCACAGCCTGGACACTGCAGCCAGACTTGAATTTCGTGACAGCTTAGCAATGGCCAGCAGGTCACTGAATCTCTGCAGGGCTAGTCCTCCACTCACAATTATCAGGAGCTCAGTAGAAGCCCGCCCATCATCCATTATTTTATTAACTATTTATTGGACAGCAGCTCTGTGTAGGACTCTGTTCTCCAGCAGTGACAAGAGCTGCCTTCAGGCAGTTTAGTACAAAGGTTGGGATGGGAGAGACTAATGAGATCAATAAAACACGAAGCCCGTGAGATAATAAGTATTCAGGAGAAGGAGCCATGGTGAAGTACACAAGACATGCAATTTTAGTTTATCTTTTTAGAGACAGAGTCTTGCTCTTTCGCCCAGGCTGGAGTGCAATGGAACAGTCAGAGCTCACTGCAGCCTCCAGCTCCCGGGCTCAGGCAATCCTCCCACCTCAGACTCCCCAGTAGTTGGCACTACAGGCATGTGCCACCGTGCCCGGCTTCTCAGAGCTGCAATTTTAAATCGGGAGACAGGGAAGACCTCTCTGTGGAGGTGGCAGGTTATCAAGACAGATGGGGGTGTAGAGAAGAACCTTCCAGTCAAAGGGAAAAGGCAGGTCCTGCTGTGCCCCGCCAATGGCCAGAAGTACTGTCATCCCCATCTTAGAGACCGGGACAGGGCCGCAAAAGTGTCAGGGCGTTTCCTTGTTCTTCAACAAATAGCTGGATCCGAAGTCGTCGGGACGCTGCATCCCCCTTGCCTGGGGCGAACCTCCCCTGAAGCGCCCGGGCGCTTCAGGGCGCACAGGCATCTGGGGTCCCGGGTCGGGCTCAGGTTCGGGCTTGGCGTCAGCAAAGGGACCTGCGAGGCGCCCTGGGGCGGGGGAGGCCCGAAGTACAGCCGGCGGAGCGGCGAGGCCGGCAGAGGTCCAGGCGGAAGTCGCGAAACAGCGGAAACGGGAGGCGCGCCCAGGGCGGGGAAGCCAGACCCACTCCAACTGCTGTACGGTACGGGGGGGCGTCAGGGCGGCGTCGGGCAGGAGTCGGACCCCAAACCCAAGCCACACGCCGCCGCGCGGTATCCTTCCTACCAGAAGAGCGGCCACGACGGACTGGAAGCCGCGCACGATGAGCACCATCTCCCTAGGAGGAGAACAAGAGTGTCCCTGTGAGCCCCTCCGCGCCTCACCGCAGGTCCCTTCAAACCCACCCGAGAGCGGGGTCCTCACTCCGGGCTTCTACGGAGCCCCAGGCCCCGCCCCTGCCTGAAGGAACGCCCCCTGCACCTGCCAATCTCGCGCCCCGCCTCCAGCCCAGGTACCCACCTGTCACCCCTACTCTCCTCCTGCGCCCCACCCCAGCGTGCCCACCAAGACCCCTACGCTGGACCCCATCCTGGATCATCACCCCGGTCCCAGCCAGCTCCTCCCGGAGTTCCACCGCCGAGATTCCCAGGGCACCACCTCCTCTTCACGCTCCTCCTCTGCGACAGGCCTGGTCCCCGCACTGGACGCCCATGTCACAGGCCTGGCCGGTCCCCCTCTCATCAGGCCTGTGCCCCACGGGGTCTGCCTCCTCCAGGAAGCCTTCCTCCTGGCACAGAAGCCCTCCCTGTCTCACCAGGAATGCAATGGCGCGATTCGGCTCACTGCAACCTCTGCCCTGTCCCGGGTTCAAGCGATTCTCCTGCCTCAGCCTCCTGACTAGCTGGAATTACAGGCGCTGCCGATTACACCGGCTAATTTTATGTGTTTTTAGTAGAGACAGGGGTTTCTCCGTGTTGGCCGGGCTGATCTCCAGCTCCTGACCTCAAGTGATACGACCAATTGGGCCTCCCAAAGTGCTGGGATGACAAAATAATGGGATGGCAGGTGAGATCCACCGCACCCGGTCTGGGCCCTGCCTTTTGTGCCGTCCCCATTGTGCTGCTGGACCCGAGGAGCAGGGTTGACTGTGAACCCCAGGTAGAGGCGGCCCTGGTGCCAGGGGTTCAGGCGGTAGAGCAGGTGGACAACCAAAAAGCACCTTGGGGCCGGGCGCGGTGGCTCACGCCTGTAATCCCAGCACTTTGGGAGGCTGAGGCCGGTGGATCACGAGGTCAAGAGATCAAGACCATCCTGGTCAACAAGGTGAAACCCCGCCTCTACTAAAAATACAAAAAAAAAAAAAAATTAGCTGGGCATGGTGGCGCGTGCCTGTAGTCCCGGCTACTCGGGAGGCTGAGGCAGGAGAATTGCCTGAACCCAGGAGGTGGAGGTTGCGGTGAGCCGAGATTGCGCCATTGCACTCCAGCCTGGGTAACAAGAACGAAACTCCGTCTCAAAAAAAAAAAAAAAAAGCACCTTGGCCTCGCTGCCACCCTTGTGGGAACCTTCGAATTTTAGGAAGTTTTAATGAAACACACTTCTGTGTCAGCACCGGCATCAGGAAGAGAACCTGACCAGCACCTCAGAACCCGCTTTGTCCCTCCCTGGTTCCTCCCCCTGGGGGCCTGGTGCTGCCATCTCACCCATCTGTAGTTGAGCGCAGCAGCCCCTTTAGGACACCTGGCAGATGGGGCCACAGTCCTACTGGGCCCTGGGGTTTACTCTAGAGCTGGGGCTCCCAGGGGCTCCTCCAACAGCTCAGTGCAGCAGGCTAGGAGGGTTAAAGCCGTCACCTGTCCCTGGGGCCTCAGTGTTCCCTTCGTCCCACAGCAGCCAAGATCATGAGTCTCTACAATGACTCGGAGCCGCCCGGAAGACCGTGCGCGGAGGGGTGCTGGTGACCTGGCCGTAGCAGTCAGTCATGACTCTGCCCTGTGGATCGGGAAGCCTGGTGACAAGTGAGGCAGCAGCTGCGAGGGAGGGGCTGGTGCCGAGGGGCTGGGACTGACCCTTTGTTCCACTCATCGGCCCCCACCGCTCTGTGGGACCATCCCTGCCTCAGGGGACAAAGTGGCTACCCCGGTGCTGGCCATGCATGGGGACAAGGATTGGATGGAAACTGGCCAAGGTGGTCAGTTACAGCCACACCACCACCAAGTGAGTGACACCAGCCTCAGGGCTACTCTCTGGTCACCGAACCTACCTGGGCTTTGGCTCTGCAGCAGGAGAAAAGCTCCCCAGAGGGTGCTGTGGATGGGGCCTGCTGTGCAGGGAGCACTGGGTCCTTGGACTGTCCCCATCCTCTTCACTCCCTGACAGGGACCGCGACCCTGGCTGCATCCAGCGTTTTCCTCCTTTTGTCCGCAGGTATGAGGTAGATGACATCGATGAAGAAGGCAAAGAGTGAGTGTCCAGGCCAGGGCAGGGCACAGAGCCTGGGGGGCAGCATAACAGCTGGGAAGGAGTTTCCCCACGTGGCCACGTGTTGACACAAGTCCCTCTACCCCCAGGAGACACACCCTGAGCCAGCGCCAGGTCACTCCGCTGCCCCAGTGGAAGGCCAACCCCAAGACAGACCCTGAGGTCTTGTGCCAGAAAGAGCAGCTCTTGCTGGCCCTGTATCCCCAGACCACCTGCTTCTACTGTGCCCTGATCCACTTGCCCCCACAGCGGCTAAAGCAGCCTCCAGTGGAGAGACCACGGGAGATGTTAGAAACAGGCCAATCAGACAGGCTAGGTGTAGTGCGAAGATCCCATAAGCGCTGAGGCAGGAGCAAAAGGCCTCAGCCAATTTCCATATACATAACGAAGAAGAAAGTAACTAGAAATATAACAGTAGTATTTATTAGTTATTCATATGTGATCTTGGGTATTCATAGGTGATCTTAATTCCTTTACTAATGCCTATCAGGTCGGAAATGTGAACCTGGGGTGACATTGTAAAATGAATGACACTAAGGCAAGATGCTCTAAGCCCTCTGTCACGCCCACTTGAGGGCTGCTGGAGGGCACCTCGGCTGTGCGGCAGTGCCAGCGCTGTGAAAGCGCCTGCTATTTAGCCAGCTAGGGGAGGAGATGTCCAAAATGACTGAGACATCTCCTTCCTGGGGAAGTTTGGAGAGAACTCCGCCTCTCCAAGCTCTTGTGGTAAGGCCTGATGGTGTCAGGTAGGCCCACAGACATCAGGGCTTAACTGTCTCTGTATGATGCTGTGCTTCAGTGGTCACCTTCCACGTCCACTCTTATGTTCTACTTCTGCACCTGGTTCCTTTTGTTTTAGAAAAGATAATCAGTAATAGTAATATAAATCTTAATGTTGTAGTTCTTTCTTGGTAAGTATGGAAAAGGTGCTGATGCATTATGCTCCTTACCTCACTTCGGGTGCCAGAAATTCCTAAGCCCCTACGTGAATGACACGTGATGTACTTGACTCTACCACTGCTACGCCCTATCTACCCTACCTCCAGTCTCCTACCACCAAGGCCACGCCCTACCTACCCTGCCCCAGATTTGCAACTCAATCAAAGTGAGAGAGTGTCCCTGCATTCCCGCCACTGCTGGTCTCCGAGATCTGGGTAGCGGTGGACCCCTGGGCCCAAACTCTATTTCTCTATCTCTGTGTCTTGTGTCTTTTATTTCTACAATTTTTTGTCTCCACATCAGCCAAGGAGCAGCTCACAGAACCCTGTAGGGCTGGACCCTACAGCTGGGGGTCCTCTCCCCACACCCTCCCCCCACACCCTCCCCCACACCCTCCCCCCACACCCTCCCCCTTGTCCTCATCTCACAGCTCCAAGCTAACAGGACCCACCAGCTGCCTTCCTTTTTTCCACTCCATCCCAAAGACCACTCTCTTTTTTTTTTTTTTTTTTTTTTGAGGTTTCACCATGATGGCCAGGCTGGTCTTGAACTGCTCACCTCAGGTGATCCACCCACTTCCGCCTCCCGAAGTGCTAGGATTACAGGCGTGAGCCACTGTGCCTGGCCCAAAGACCACTCTCTCCATGCCAGCCCTGGCAGCCTTGGCAAGCTCTGAGTCAGCGGCTTCCCTTCTGCATCTCCAGGAGAATCAGCTGTGAGATGGGAAGCTCCTGCCCTGAGCCCCGGGCTCCTGTCCCTTCATGCTCCTGGTAACATGGGACACAGGCCACCTGAGACCAGGATCTCTGCCTGCCACCCTCTGGGTTTCCTTCAGTCCTCTGAACACAGAGTCCCCAAAAGGCAGCAGATCCTCCAGCTATGGCCCCACTGGGAAGGGAGCGAGTTCCCTTCCTCTCCCTGCCTTTTCCCTGCCCTGGGCCTCCCGCCACTGAGAAAAGAGCTCTGTAGCAGCAGGGACTGGGCCGAGACTTCCTCACCCCAGAGTGAACAATGAAAAGATTGGCTGAGAGTCCAGGGCCCAGAGGCTCCTGTGGTCTAGGCTGGGGGAAGGGGTCCTGGCCTGGGGGTCTCTGAGCAGCCCCTCCTGTCTGCCTGCCCCACAGCCCCAGGATGACTACTCGGTCCTGTTTGAAGATACCTCCTATGCAGATGGCTATTCCCCTCCCCTCAATGTGGCCCAGAGGTACGTGGTGGCTTGTAAGGAGCCCAAGAAAAAGTGAAGCTGCCCAGTGTACTCGCCATCCCCCGACAACACAGAGCAGGACGGCAGAGGATGTGCTGGGATTAAACGGACGCTCCCCTCCACGCGTGTCCTGGGTTTTACTTCTCCAGACCCTCTCCCCTCTCCAAACAGGGCAGCAGGGGAGCTGGAGCAGGGTGGTGGCCATATCTGTCCCCAGTGGGCGATCACTGTTTCAGCTCAGGGATTTTCTTGGCTTCCAACACAGGCTCTGCATTGAACACAAATCACGCTTTATTCCTGAGCCCCGTGGTCAGGCTTGACTCGCACACTCCCTCTGCAGTGACCCCGGGAGCCCCTGTCACAGCTGGGAGCGGAAGCTGAGGCTGCAGCCTGCCATCTTCTCTGCATAGTCCGCGTCGAAGCGCTCATTCTGCGCCACAGTGAAGGTGGTTTTCCAGTCCCCAGCCGTGCCTGGGAGAGGAAGGCAGGGAGCAAAGCTGGAGTCTCACCCCAGGGGAGGCCCCG
>NW_016108044.1:199191-214739 GCF_001604975.1 Cebus imitator
TCTCCGGCCATGAACTTCTCCAGGAAGCTGTCCCAGGTCCCAGGGTCAGGGTGCACCTTGGCCATCTGGTGGAAGTGGTAGTAAGAGACGGCCACATCCTTTGCGTTGCGGGCAACATAGACCACCTGCAGGGGCAGAGGACCCGGCCCAGCGCCATCACACGGCCTGCCCCAAACCGGCTCATCTCTTGGTTTGGCAAAGGAGGAACCTGAGGCTTAGACTCTGACTTGCTTGAGATCTCATGGAAGAGGTAGGTCCAAGCGGGGATCTGAACCCTGCTCAGAGGTCAAAGTCTGGCCTGGTCTCTGGATCCGTATTCCATACTAGCGTAATCTGCATAAATGTCTAGGCCCACCAGTTTAGAGCAAGGCAGGCGTATTCCCACCAGCCCCAAATTCCCAAATTGTGGGCCTGTGAGAACCCACCCTCTACATTTCTTAAGTCTACACTGAAGAGTCTCATGTTCTTGGTCATCAGAGCAAGAGGCAGACAGTCTCCCCCCTGAAGATGTGACAGGACTGGAGACAGTGTGGCGACTCCCCCAGAAAACGGGACCAGGCTGGGCCAAACTGGAGCCTCCTTCCCTGGATTCACATGCTCCACACTTGGACCTTTTCTTTTTCCTTTTGTTCTGGAATTTTTTATTTTTTTATTTTTTCACAGAGAGTGTCAAAAAGAAAAGACCTTGGTCTTTGTTTTGTCCTGTTGCCCAGGTTGAGTGCACTGGAGGGATAACAGCTCACTGCAACCTTGACCTCTCACACTCAAGCGATCGTCCAACCTCAGACTTTCGGGTAGCTGGGACTACGGCACCAGGCCACCACGCCCTGGGGATGTTTTGCATTCTTTATAGAAATGGAGTCTCCGCATGCTTCCCAGGCTGGTCTATGACTCCTGAGCTCAAGTGATCCACCCACCTTGGCCTCCCAAAGTGCTGGCATAAGGAGTGAGCCAACACAGGTGGAAAACATTTTTTTAATCTTTATTTATTTATTTTGTTTATTTGTTTGAAACAGAGTTTCCCTCTGTCTTCCAGGCTAGAGTGCAGTGGCACGATCTCGGCACACTGTAACCACTGCCTCCTAGGTTCAAGTGATTTTCCTGCCTCAGCCTCCTGAGTAGCTAGGATCACAGGCGCTTGCCCCCAGGCCTGGCTAATTTTTGTATTTCTAGTAGAATATGGGGTTTCCCCACGTTGGCCAGCCTGGTCTTGAACTCCTGACATCAGGTGATCTGCCCACCTCGACCTCCCAAAATAGTGGGATTACAGGCATAAGCCACCATGTGTCTGGCCTTTTTATTTTTATTATTTATTTATTTATTTATTTATTTTTGAGAATGAGTTTCACTACTGTTGCCCAGGCTGGGGTGCAATGGTGTGGTCTCGGCTCACTGCAACCTATGCCTCCCAGGTTGAAGTGATTCTCCTGCCTCAACCTCCCAAGTAGCCAAGATTACAGGTGCCCACCACCAGGCCAGGCTATTTTTTTTTTTTTTTTTATTTTTAGTAAAGATGGGGTTTCACCATGTTGGCCAGGATGGTCTCGAACTCCTGACTTCAGGTATCTGCCAGCCTCAGCCTCCCAAGTGCTGGAAATACAGGTGTTAGCTACCATGCCTGCCCGCCCCTCTTTTTATTCTTCATCTTTTTTTGAGACAGGGTTTCTCTATCACCCAGTCTGGAGTACAGTAGTGTGATCATACCTCACTGCAGTCTTGAACTCCTAGGCTCAGGTGATCCGCCCACCTCAGCCTCCTGAGTAGTTGGTACTACAGGCACACATTATGCTCAGCTAATTTTTTTTTTGGAAGAGACTGGTCTGGAAATTCTGGCTTCAAGGGGTCTTCCCACCTCAGCCTCCCAAAGTGCTGGGATTGTGGGTGTGAATCACTGTGCCTGGCCTCACCTTGACCTTCTGATCCAACAGGGTCTGGGGGACCAGAGCCAGGGGCAGGTGCGTCTTCAGGAGCCGTGGGGCCGGCGTGTCTTTCAGAGTCTCCAACCCTGAGTGGTGGGTCAGGGAAGGTCTGGTGAGCTGAAGCCCCAGCCCTGTCTTCCTCCACTCCCCTTGCCCCCAGGACCCAGTCACACACCTGAGGGAACCCCTGGGGCTTTGAACTCAAGAAAGGGCACCCGCATGAAGATGGGAGCCCGGTGACACTTGTCCAGGTCGCCGTCCTGATAGATCATGTCCAGTACCTGGCTCACCCAGGTGGTGCCTGGAGAGGGAGGGAGATAGGAGGTGAACAGGCTGAGGGTACAGCCTGGCAGGCCAAAGTAGGGGCTGCCACATGGGAGAGGGTGGGTGGCCCTCCTCACCTACCGGACTTGGGGTAGGTGCTGATGAGCAGGTCATCGGGCCGGGCCCGGAAGCTCTCCAGGGGCCCCAGTGCCTCCGCAAAGCTCTTGATGAGGGGGACCCCCTTCACATACTCCAGTCGCTGGCGGAGGCTGTCCTGCATCAGCTCCATGTTCCTGCGTCAGGGCCAGAGCCAGGTCCACACCCTTAACACCATCACAACACCGTGTACAGAATTCTCACTTTCAGGGAAGTCACTGAGGCCTAGGGAGGCTGAGTGACTTGCCTGAGCTCACAAAGCCAGTCAGTGGCAGGGCTGGGACTGAAAACCAGGTCTGCGTCTAGTGCGGTGGTTCCCCAGCATGGCCGAAGCTTTCATTCACTTGCAGAGCTGTGCAAAATCCCAGGGCCTGGGCCATGGTGCAGACCAGTGAAAGTGCCCTCACAGGGCAGGGCCCAGGTATCAGGGTGTGTGAAGGTCTCCAGGAGACTCCAGCTGCCCTGAGGAAGCTCTAGGCCTGCCTGTGCTGTCTCCCTGCCAGCCAGTACCCTTTGTCTCACGATTTCTTGCTGAGACCCCAGCCTCCACCCAGTGGGCTCCTCTCCCGGATGCTCCCCTCCTTCTGGGCTCCTCACATGTGGAAACCTCCCAGGTCAGCCAGGCCTGTGATCCACTTGCCCGGTCACAGTCCACTTGGGCTCTAAGACAAACACAGCCCATTGACCAACTAGCTGGTATTGGGGGCCAAAGCCTGGTGTGGGAATGAGCAAGACCCATGACTTAGCAGAAGGAGGGTCCTGCGCAGGGTGACTCCCACCTGTAATACCAGACCCTAAGAGGCCAGGAGCTGGAGACCAACCTGGGCAGCATTGTAAGCCCCATGTCTAAAATCTTTTTAAAATATTTTTAAAATTAATCAGGCAGGATGACGAGGACCTGTAGTCCCAGCTACTCCAGAGGCTGAGGCAGGAGAATCGCTTGAACCCAGGAATTCAAGGCTGCAGTGACCAGAATCCTCCTGTACTCCAGCCCAGGTGACAGAAAGACCTGGCCTCCTCCACCCAAAAAAAAAGGAAGTAAGGGGATTCACGCCCGGCCAGGGTTGTCTGATTGAAATGGGATATCCATGGGGAAAGAGCAGGAATGGCAGAGGCCTCAGCTTCTGGAATGTTGGAGCCAGAAGCTGAGCAGGGTGAGGGCGACCTGGGCCATTCCACCATGTCACTCACCTGAGCTTTCGGGAGCCTGGCCCTCCTTGCCCGCAGTGGCTGAGTGTGGGTGCGGTGTGGGGAATGCAGGGCTGTTGTCTGCACGGAGGATTTCCTAAGTCCAGTGTGGGAGGGATCTGCAGCCAGGGCCGGACTTAGTTTTGTTCCCCGGAGGAAGGGGTGGGGTTGGGAGCTGGGGAGCCTCTCCATTACCCTCCTTAGTCCGCCAGCTGGAGACAAGCTTAGCGTGATCTGCAAAGCCAAGACTGATTTGGTTTGTAGAAAAGAGAAGAATGAAAGAACAAAGGGCCCAATGGTGGGTTTTGTTTTCTTTTTTCTTTTTGAGCTGTCATGGGGTTTCTGACCTGCCCCTGAACTCCACCCTGCCAGGCAGGCCAACAGACAAACTTTCTCTAATTAACCCAGAGAAGATGGAAGGGATTGGAGGAGAAAGATGGGCTAGGCAGGCCCAGGAAAGACCAGCCCCAGCCTCATGGCTCCCAGGGGACCTCACAGAGCATCAGTAGAAGACTCTAGAAGAACAGCAGTCCCTGGCAGGTGCTTTTCTTTCTGTTGGTTTGAAGGAGACTCCACAGACAGAGGCTAGAGGAAGTTGGTGCTTGCAAGCCACGGGCCCCCATGGAAGGAGGGCACCCCTCATCCTCCTCATTCTTTGATCTCACTATTGAAAGTCCAGGGTCAAGCTGGGTAGGAGACAGGTAACCATCTGAGTAAAGGTGAGTCTCCCAAGGCTTTCAAGAATTCCGTGAACTCAGAGGCAAGCAGGGGAAAGCTGAGGCATGGGGTTTCCAGGCAGAGGGGAGGCTGCTCACCTGCTGGGGTCACGGCCCCTCCTCCTTCCTCTGTGCCTTGAGGAAACCCCGTGACTGGCAGGTCCTCAGGCTACCAGCTCCATCCTTATATGCCCTTAGCCAACCATCAGGAGGCCCGCTTGACGCAGACTTTGTATTGCACTTTAGGAAAAACTGGCTGGACCGCTTGGAGTGGCACAGATAAGAGGCAAGAATGTGAGATTAATACAGGGTGATGGAAGGAGAATAGAAAATCCCAGGCAGCAGTTTCACGTGACCTGAAGAAGGAAACTTGAAATAGCTGCAGGTACCCGGGCGCAGAGGCTCACGCCTGTAATCCCAGCACTTTGCAAGGATGCGGCAGGTGGAGAATGAGGTCTGGAGTTCGAGACCAGCCTGACCAACAAGGTGAAACCCCGTCTCTATTAAAAATACAAAAATTAGCTGGGTGTGGTGGTGCGCACCTGTAATCCTGGCTACTCAGGAGGCCAAGGCAGGAGAATATCTTGAACCCAGGAGGTGGAGGTTGCAGTGAGCTGAGATCATGCCATCGCACTCCAGCCTGGGCAGCAGAGCGAGACTCTGTCTCAAAAAAGAAAAGAAAAGAAACAGCTGCATGTGCTAAGGGCCAGTAAGTCCCTGAAAAATGGGATGAGGACCAAGCTGACTAAAACCAACCAGACCCAGCATGGCGCTGCGTTTGATGTAGGTTTCACCTAGGGTCCCATTATATGATCAGTAAGATGTTAACTCATACACCCACCAGTGCCAAGACCGCTCCAGGAACACCTGTGTTTGGGTGTAAATTGTGGCACCACGGTTTTGAGAAATCTTTACCTTTTGCTGGAATCTTCATGAATATACCGTCTTTAAAGAAGCCCATAAAGGTCAGCCCCAAACCTCCTAGGGCATGAGACACTCTCTTGATGACCCCCACATTCCCCTTCTTGAGTGTGTCCTTTTGCGCTGCAAGCAGTCTCCCTACATTTGTGACTTTCTTACTTGTCTTAAATTCCTCCTGGCAAAGGTGTCAAGAGCCTGGAGACACTGAGGTGGATGTCCCACCGGCCTTTGAGGACCTCCCCTAGGCCACCGGTATATCTGGAGGGGTTAGGGACGCTGAGGATCAGGTCCCCAGCAGGGCTGTCCAGTGTGTCTATAGAGGCAATGTTGTACCCGAGCAGGTTAAGGAATGTGCCACACTCTGAGATTGAATTGTGAGTCCTTTATTTTAGCCGGCAAACGAGAGATGCCTAATGCCCAAAATTCTTGCGGCCCTGAAGAAAAAGTCTGGGGTTTTTTATACCCCAGTTTGAAAAGGGAGGGGGGAACCTAGCTGAAGCAAGTTTTTTCACAGAAGCAGAGTAAGAAAAAGTTAAAAGTGAAACTAGTACATGAGAAATAGAACCAGGTGCAAGGGCTAGAGCTGTCATAAAAAGACATACACCTTATAGATATGGGGGCTCTGGACACTCGACAGCACCTGCATTCCCAGGCTCTGCTGGTGCCACTTTACTCGGCCTCTTATCAGCAAATGCACTCTGGGATGCGCCCGCAGTTGTCCTGCCCCACCTGCATACTACAGTTGCATACTTAATGAGGGGAATAACTAAATGAAGAAGCTAAGATGGAATCTGTCCAGCTTAAGAAGCTAACATGAGGCCTGAACAGCTCTTAGCTAAGAAAGAGAGAGTCCATTTAAGCCAATAAAATGTAGGTTATCACGGCAAGGTTGGTGACAGCCCAGGGCAGGGAGTGGGGTGGCAAGGCGGGGCGAAAGCCCACTCACATCTTCTAATTCTGAGTCTTCTACTGTTTCCTCCGTGCCCATCCGCACAGCCAGATCAGGTCACTTAAAGCAGTGACCTCTCATAGCTACCAAGGCATGGGGCCAGAGAGATAGAGTCAGGCATCACAAGTCCCCTCCAGGCTGGGCCCTGAATATCAAGATGAGGACTCTGCTGCCCAGGCCTGGCTTATACAACTGGGCACCCTCTTCCCAGAGCGGGACCAGGCTGGTGCCGGGGGACTGCACTCACCTAGGCATCGGCCCTCTATGGGCAGAAGCTGCCCTGGTTCTTCCCAAAGGAACTCCTCTGCCAGGCAGATCACGTGGGCCCTTGGCGGGTAGTCAGGGTCGGGGCAACACAAAGGCCCCTGTTCATCCTGTCCCAGGCAGCAGGCAGGTAAGAGGCAAGGAGGGAGAGGGAGCTGGCAGGGAGCCTCTGTGCAGCAGGCACTGTTCCTGGTGTTACACAGCTCCATATTTGCATTTTACAGACGAGGAAATGGAGGTCGGGGGTTAAAATCCTTGCTCTCTGGGACTAAGCTGGTGAAGGTCCCGTGAGCATCAGCAGTGACTGAGTCACAGCCTGGACACTGCAGCCAGACTTGAACTTTGTGACAGCTCAGCAACGGCCAGCAGGTCACTGAATGAATCTCTGCAGGGCTAGTCCTCCACTCACAATTATCAGGAGCTCAGTAGAAGCCCGCCCATCATCCATTATTTTATTAACTATTTATTGGACAGCAGCTCTGTGTAGGACTCTGTTCTCCAGCAGTGACAAGAGCTGCCTTCAGGCAGTTTAGTACAAAGGTTGGGATGGGAGAGACTAATGAGATCAATAAAACACGAAGCCCGTGAGATAATAAGTATTCAGGAGAAGGAGCCATGGTGAAGTACACAAGACATGCAATTTTAGTTTATCTTTTTAGAGACAGAGTCTTGCTCTTTCGCCCAGGCTGGAGTGCAATGGAACAGTCAGAGCTCACTGCAGCCTCCAGCTCCCGGGCTCAGGCAATCCTCCCACCTCAGACTCCCCAGTAGTTGGCACTACAGGCATGTGCCACCGTGCCCGGCTTCTCAGAGCTGCAATTTTAAATCGGGAGACAGGGAAGACCTCTCTGTGGAGGTGGCAGGTTATCAAGACAGATGAGGGTGTAGAGAAGAACCTTCCAGTCAAAGGGAAAAGGCAGGTCCTGCTGCGCTCAGCAAGGGACAGAAGTACTGTCATCCCCATCTAGAGACGGGGACAGGGCCGCAAAAGTGTCAGGGCGTTTCCTGGTTCCTCAACAAACAGCTGGATCCGAAGTCGTCGGGACGCTGCATCCCCCTTGCCTGGGGCGAACCTCCCCTGAAGTGCGCGGGCGCTTCAGGGCGAACAGGCCTCTGGGGTCCCGGGTCCGGCTCAGGCTCACGCTCGGCGTCAGCAAAGGGACCTGCGAGGCGCCCTGGGGCGGGGGAGGCCCGAAGGCCAGCGGCCAGTACTGCACAGCCGTCAGAGCTCCCGGCGGAGGTCTGGGCGCTGCGGGAGCGGCTGGTGCGCCCAGGGCGGGGGAGACGGGTCCACTACAATCCGGCGGGGTACGGGGGCGCCAGGACTGCGTCGGGTAGGGGTAGGACCCCAAACCCCGGACACTCGCCGCCACGCGGTCTCCTTCCTTGCTGGAATGGTGGACACGGCGGACGGGAAACAGTGCAGAACATGCACCATCACCCTGGGGAGGAGAACGTGGGTGTCCCTTTGGGCCCCGCTGCGCCCCACCACGAGTACCCTCCAATTCTACCCGAGAGCGGGGTCCTCGCTCCCGGCTTCAGCCGAGCCCCAGGCCCTGCCGCAGCCTGCAGCCGCGCCCCCTCCACCTGCCAGTCTCAGAACCCGCCTCCAGTCTAGGTACCCGTCTGTCACCCCTGCTCTCCTCCTGCGCCCCACCCAACCCCAGCGTGCCCACCAGGACCCCTAGGCAGGACCCCAGCCTGGATCATCACCCCCGCCCCAGCCAGTTCCTCCCGGAGTTCCACCATCAAGATTCCCCTGGCACCGCCTCCCCGTCACGCTCCTCCCCTGGGACAGGCTCGGTCCCCGCCCGCTTCACAGGCCTGGCAGGTCCCTCTCATCAGACCTGTGCCCAGTGCCGTCTGCCTCCTCCAGGAAGCCTTCTTCCCAGCACAGAGACCCTCTCCGTCTCACCAGGAGTGCAATGGCGCTATTTCGCTCACTGCAACCTCCGACGTAGCCCCGCACCTCCTCCTCCTCCCCATGCTTCCACCCCCCTCCCCGACCCGCTTATTCTCCTGCCTCAGCCTCTTGAGTAGCTAGAATTACAGGTATGTGCCACCATGCCTGGTTAATTTTTACATTTTAAGTAGAGACGGGGTTTCACTATGTTTGCCGGGCTGATCTCGAACTTCTGACCTCAAGTGATCAGACCGCTTCGGCCTCCCAAAGTGCTGGGATTACCGATGTAAGCCACTGTGCCCGGCCTGGGTCCTGCCTTCGGTGCAGCCTCCATTATGTTGCTGGACCCGACAAGCAGGGTGGACAGTGAACCCCACGTAGACGCCATCCTGGTGCGGAGGGGTTCAGGCAGTAGAGCAGGTAATAGTGGAAGAAGCGCCTCGGCCTCGCTGCAACTACCGCGGGACTCTTCGAATTTTAGGAAATTTTTTATTAAACACACTTCTGTGTCAGCACCAACATCAAGAATAGAAACTGACCTGCATCTCCGAACCCGATTTGTCCCTCCCTGGTTCCTCCCCCTGGGTACCCGCTGTGCTGCCACCTCACCCATCTGTAGCTGAGTGCAGCAGCCCCTGTAGGACACCTGGCAGATGGGGCCACAGTCCTGCTGGGCCCTTGGGCTCAGTCGGGAGCTAAGGCTCTCAGGATTCCTCCAACAGCTCAGTGCAGCAGGCTAGGTGGGGTTGGGGCCGGACCTGCTCCTGTGGTCATGGCTTCCTTCCTTCCTACATCGGCCAAGATCCTAAGTCTCTACAATGACTCAGAGCCACCCCGGAAGACCATGTGCAGAGGGGTGCTGGTGACCCTGCTGCAGCAGTCGGCCATGACCCTGCCCCTGTGGATCGGGAAGCCTGGTGACAAGGTGAGGGCAGCAGCTTCGAGGGAGGGGCTGGTGCCCAGGGGCTGGCACTGACCCTTGGTTCCACTCACAGGCCCCCACCCCTCTGTGGGGCCATCACCACCTCTGGACTACATGGCCAGACCTGGAGACAAGGTGGCTGCCCCGGTGAAGGCTGTGGATGGGGACGAGCAGTGGATCCTGGCCGAGGTGGTCAGTTACAGCCACGCCACCAACAGGCGAGTGACACCAGCCCCAGGGATGCTCTCTGGTCACCGCACCTGCCTGGGCTTTGGCTCTGCAGCAGGAGAAAAGCTCCCCAGAGGGTGTTGTGGACGGGTCCTGCTGTGCAGGGAGCACCCAGCTCTTGGGCTGTCCCCGTCCTCTTCACTTCCCGACAGGGACCGCGACCCTGGCTGCATCCAGCGTTTTCTTCCTTTTGTCTGCAGGTATGAGGTAGATGACATCGATGAAGAAGGCAAAGAGTCAGTGTCCAGGCCAGGGCAGGGCACAGGGCCTGGGGGACAGCCTAACAGCCGGGAAGGAGCTTCCCCATGTGGCCACGTGTTGACACAAGCCCCTCTACCCCCAGGAGACACACCCTGAGCTGGTGTGGGTCATCCTGCTGCCCCAGTGGAAGGCCAACCCCAAGACAGACTCCAAGAGTTTGTTTGGGCCAGGACACGGCATGGAGCCCGGGTGAGGCAGGATAGTCCGTGAAGGAGACAATGACGTTCTGGGGATGCTGCCACCCTGGTGACCGCATAGCTAATATAGTAAGCCTTAGCATTCGCCTGGTCACTGAGCTCATTCGAGCAAAGCTATCTCCAGTAGAGACTTCCCGTTTTGAGAACATTTGCGTTTGCATTTTACCTGTCCTCAAACTGACCCTTTGCTCATTTAATAGTAAAAACCACACCTCTGGGTGGAGACTTAAAATGCTAATGAGACATTCGTCCTAGGAACAAGCATGCATAGCAAATGCCCATGTGCACCCAGAGCCACCCAGAACATGCTTACTAGTGACTCCTCTTCCCACCCTTATGAACAATTGTGTGAGACTCCCAACAAGGGGGTTTTTCCTGCAGTAATCAACACTGTCTAGCCCCGACGAAGAGCCTGTTCTGAACTCTCCAAGGTATATTGCCCACTTTGAACTTTCAAAATACCGTTTATCTGTTGCAATAAGTTACTCTATGCTGTACTTCTTTTGCTGTGTGTCTCTTGTTTAAACTATTTTATTTATTCATTTATTTTGAGGCGGAGTCTTGCTCTGTCGCCCAGGCTTGAGTGCAGTGGCATGATCTCGACTCACTGCAACCTCCACCTCCCAGGTTCAAGCGATTCTCATGCCTCAGCCTCCCAAGTAGTTGGGATTACAGGCGTGCACCACCAAGCCTGGCTAATTTTGTATTTTTAGTAGTGACAGGGTTTTGCTATGTTGGCCAGGCTGGTCAGGAATCATAATTTATTTTAATTAAATTGTATTTTATTTATTTCTCAGGCAGGGTTTGCTCTGTCCCCCAGGCTTGAGTGGATTGGCTTAATCACCACTCACTGCGGCCACAGCCTCCCTGGCTCAGGGGATCCTCCTGCCTTAATTTGGCATGTACCTGGGACTACAGGTGCTCACCACCACATGAGGATAATTTTCTCAAATTTGTAGGGATGGCGTCTTGTAACGTTGACCAGGCTGGTCCCAAACTCCTGCCCTCCAGTGATCCTCTGATCTCTACTTCTCAAATTGCCGGCATTACAGGCATGAGCCACCCTGCCTGACCCACAAATCATATTTTATTCTCTTTTTAAAAATTGATTTTATTTTATTACTTTTTGCAACAGAATCTCACTATGTTGCCCAGGTTGGTCTTGAACTCATGGGCTCAAGTGATCCTCCTACCTCAGCCTCCAAATTGCTGGGATTACAGACATGACCCACTGTCACTGGCCCACAATTCATATTTTATTCCTGAGCCCCGTGGTCAGGCTTGACTCGCACACTCCCTCTGCAGTGACCCCGGGAGCCCTGTCACAGCTGGGAGCGGAAGCTGAGGCTGCAGCCTGCCATTTTCTCTGCATAGTCCGGGTCGAAGCGCTCATTCTGCGCCACAGTGAAGGTGGTTTTCCAGTCCCCAGCCGTGCCTGGGAGAGGAAGGCAGGGAGCAAAGCTGGAGTCTCACCCCAGGGGAGGCCCCGGGTGCCTATGGGGAGGCTCCAGCTGCTGCTCCCACCAGCCCCAAACCCCCGTGCTGGCCGGCGCCCACCTCTCCTCATGAAGGGGGAGATGCTGTGGTCCATGANGGGCTGCCTGGAGAGGGGACTGGGTGGCCTTGCGGGTCCCTGTGAGGTGCCTGTCCCCAGGTGTCCCATGGAGGGCAGCAGCACAGGTGGTCTCACCTCCTTCATGTCTTCATAGAAGAGGTAGAGAACAGGGTGTGTGCGGCTCAGCTCCCACCACTCCTGCACGTGCTGGTACCAGGACCCGTAGGACACTGGAGAAGTGGGCGGGGGACAGCGACACAGGGTTGCTGTGTGTTGTAGCCACCCCTCGGCTCCACACCCTCCTTCCTCCAGTCACCCCACCTTCTCCGGCCATGAACTTCTCCAGGAAGCTGTCCCAGGTCCCAGGCTCAGGATGTGTCTTTTCCATGCGGTGGAAGTGGTAGTAAGAGACGGCCACGTCCTTTGCGTTGCGGGCAACATAGACCACCTGCAGGGGCAGAGGACCCGGCCCAGCGCCATCACACGGCCCGCCCCAGGCCGGCTCATCTCTTGGTTTGGCAAAGGAGGAACCTGAGGCTTAGACGCTGACTTGCTTGAGATCTCATGGAAGAGGTAGGTCCAAGCAGGATCTGAACCCTGCTCAGATGTCAAAGTCCAGCCTGGTCCCTGGATCCATATTCTATATTAATGTAATCTGCATCAACATTATCACACCCCAATCTGGAGCAAGCATGCCCAGTTCCCACCAGCCCTTCCTCTTCCGGCCTGTGGGCACCCACATGCTGCCTTTCTCAAGTGTGCACTGTAGAGACTCACTATCCTGGCATTGGACCCCCTTCAGAGCAAGAGGGCAGACCATACCCTCTGTCAAGATGTGATGAAGGCTGGGCACAGTGGCTCATGCCTTTAATCCCAGCACTTTGGGAGGCCAAGGTGGGCAGATTACCTGAGGTCAGGAGTTCAAGACCAGCCTGACCAACATGGTGAAACCCCATCTCAACTACAAATTCAAAATTAGCCGAAGGTGATGGTGGGTGCCTGTAATCCCAGCTCCTTTTGAGGCTGAGGCAGGAGAACCGCTTGAACATGGAAGGTGGAAGTTGCAGTGAGCTGAGATCAAGCCACTGCACTCTAGCCTGGGCAACAAGAGCAAAATTCTGTCTAAAAAAAAAAAAAGATGTGATGAGCCTGGTAGAAGTGAGGTGGCCTTTCCAAAAGAACAGAAACATGGCTGGGAGGGTGCCCAAGTCTCCCTTTCTGGCCTTCCCTACCAATCAGCAGGAACTTTTTTTCTTTGTAAAGATGGTTTTGCTCTGTTGCCCAGGCTGGAGTGCAGCAGCAGGCAGGGCTCAATGCAGCCTCCAATTCGCATAAACAATCCTCTCCACTGAGCCTCCTAAGTAACTGGGAACAGTCTGTGCCACCACACCAGGTTTTTAAATTTTTTTCGTAGGGACGGGACATCATCTCTACAGCAGTGTTGCCCAGGCTGGTCTCCATCTCTCGCCTTCAAGGGATCCTCACACCTCAGCCTCAATCTGGGATGACAGGTGTGAACCTATGTGCCCGGCCTCACCTTGATCTTCTGATCCAACAGAGTCTGGGGGAGCAGGGCCAGGGGTAGGTGTGACTTGATGAGGCGTGGGGATGGTGTGACTTTCAGAGTCTCCAGCCCTGAGTAGTGGGTCAGGGAAGGTCTGGTGAGCTGAAGCCCCAGCCCTGTCTTCCTCCACTCCCCTTCCCCCCAGGACCCAGCCACACACCTGAGGGATCCCCTGGATCATTGAGCTCAAGGAAGGGCACCCGTATGTAGATGGGAGCCCGGTTACACTTCTCTAGGTCACCGCCCTGGTAGATCATGTCCAGTATTTGGCTCACCCAGGTAGTGCCTGGAGGGGGAGGGAGATGGCAGATGAACATGACCAAGGTGGGGGCTGCCGCCTGGGAGAGGGTGGGTGGCCCTCCTCACCTACCAGACTTGGGGTAGGTGTTGATGAGTAGGTCATCAGGTAGGGCTTGGAAGCTCTCCAGGGGCCCCAGTGCGTCTGCAAAGTACTTGATGAGCGGGATCCCCTTCACATACTCCAGAGGCTGGCGGGTGGTGTACTGGTTCAGCTCCATGTTCCTATGTCAGGGGCCAGAGCCAAGCCCACATCCCTTTATGCCGTCACAGCAACACTGTGTGCAGAATTCTTTTTTCTTTTTTTTTTTTTTTGAGATGGATTCTCACTCTGCCACCTAAGCTGGTATGCAGTGGCACAATCTCAGCTCACTGCAACCTCAACTTCTTGGGTTCAAGCAGTCCTCTCCCCTTGGTCTCCCAAGTAGCTGGGATGACAAGCATGTGCAACCACACCCAGCTCATTTATTTTTTTTAAGTGGAAGTAGAGATGGGATTTTACCATGTTGGCCAGGCTGGTCTTAAATTGGCCTCAAGTGATTCGCCCACCTCGGCCTCCCAATGGGCTGGGATTACAGAGGTGAGCCAGCGCCCAGCTGCTCCTTTGCAGTGTTTTTGCTTTCAGGGAAGTCACTGAGGCCTAGGGAGTCTGAGTGACTTGCCCGAGCTCACAAAGCCAGTCAGTGGCAGGGCTGGGGCTGAAAACCAGGTCTGTGTCTAGTGCGGTGGTTCCCCAGCATGGCCGCGCCTTTCATTCACCTGCAGAGCTGTGCAAAATCCCAGGGCCTGGGCCATGGTGCAGACCAGTGAAAGTGCCCTCACGGGGCGGGGCCCAGGTATCAGGGTGTGTGAAGGTCTCCAGGAGACTCCAGCTGCCCTGAGGAAGCTCTAGGCCTGCCTGTGCTGTCTCCCTGCCAGCCAGTGCCCTTTGTCTCACTATTTCCTGCTGAGACCCCAGCCTCCACCCAGTGGGCTCCTCTTCCCAATGCTCCTCTCCTTGACCCCCTCAAGGCCCCTCATATATGGAAACCTCCCAGGCCAGCCAGGCCTGTGATCCATTTGCCCAGCCACAGTCCATCTGGGTTCCAAGACAAACACGGCCCATTGAGCAACTAGCTGGTATTGGGGGCCAGAGTCTGGTGTGGGACTAAACAAAACTTGGATGATTCAACAGAAGGATGGGACAGGGTAGCTCATGCTTGTAATCCCAGAGCTCTGGGAGCCCAAGGGGGAAGGATCACTTGAGCCTTGGACTTTGAGGCCAACCTGGGCAATATAGCAAGACCCTATCTCTAGAAAAAATATATTTAAAAATTAACTGGGCAAGCTGGGCACAGTGGCTCACGACTGTAATCCTAGCACTTTGGGAGGCCGAGGTGGGTGGATCACCCGAGGTCGGGAGTTTGAGGCCAGCCTGACCAATATGGAGAAAATCCGTCTCTACTAAAAACAAAATTAGGTGGGCATAGTGGCCAGCGCCTGTCCTGTAATCCTAGTTACTCGGGAGGCTGAGGCAGAAGAATCGCTTTCACCTGGGAGGCGGAGGTTGCGGTGAGCCAAGATTGTGACACTGCACTCCGACCTGGGCAACGAGAGGAAAACTCAGCGTCAAGAGATCGAGACCATCCTGGTCAACATGGTGAAACCCCGTCTCTACTAAAAAAAAAAAAAATTAGCTGGGCCGGGTTGCTCTCTCCTGTATACTCAGGTACTTGGGAGGTTGAGGCATGATGATCAGGTGAGCCCAGGATTTTGAGGCTGCAGTGAGCTACAATTTGACCTCTGCACTCCATTCTGGGTGTCAGAGCCAAGATCCATCTCAGAAAAACAAAAATAAAAAAGGAAGGGCAGCCAGGCTGGAGTTCCCCTAGTGAAACTGGATATCCATGGGGAAACAGCCAGTATGGCAGAGAGGCCTCGGCTTCTGGAATGTTGGAGCCAGAGGCTGAGCAGGGTGAGGGCGTCCTGGGCCATTCCACTCTGGTACTCACCGGAGTTCTCCAGACTCTGGCTTCCTGCCCTCCTTGCCCACAGCAGCTGAGTGTGGGGAGTGAAGAGCTGCTGTTTGCGAAGGTGTTGTAGGTCCAATGTGGGAGGGATCTGGAGTCAGGGCCAGAGCTGGGTTAGCTCCCGGAAGGAAGGGGTGGGGTTGAGGGTGGGGGGAGCTTCTCCATTACCCTCCCTAGCACCACAGCTGCAGTCAAGCTTAGAGTGATCTCCAAAGCCAAGATGTGAGTTTGGTGT
>NW_016108044.1:214794-220464 GCF_001604975.1 Cebus imitator
TTTGAGACGAAGTCTTGCTCTGTTGCCCAGGCTGTGGTATCGTGGTGTGATCTCAGCTCACTGCAACCTCCGCCTCCCAGGTTCAAGCAATTCTCCTACGTCACACTCCTGAGTGGCTGAGATTAAAATTGCATGCCACCATGCCTGGCTAACTTTTGTTTTGTAGATGGGTTTTCACCATGTTGGTCAGGCTGGTGTGCAGCTCCTAACCTCAGGTGATTTGCCTGCCTCAGCCTCCCAAACTGCTGGGATTACAGGTGTGAGCCACTGCGCCCGGCCCTTTTTTTATTTTTTGAGCTGTCACCGGGCTCCTGACCTGCCCGCTGAACACAACCCTGCAGGGCAGGCCAACAGATGAGCTTTTTCTAATTGACCCAGGCAAGGGAAGTGAGCCTGTGGGAAAAATGGGTACTAGATAGGCAGAAAAAGGGCAGGTCATGTTTTCCAGAGAAAACTTGAAGGCATCAATGCTTCTAGTCCGGTGCAGCCCACACACAAGCCCTCAGCAGCCCAGGCACTCCAGGCTTTCAACACAAGGCCAGCCTGGAGTAATGTGGGTGCACAGAGTCAAGGGGCATGGGTGGAGCACAGCATGGACTCATAGATCAAGAAAGAAGAAGGACACTTGCCCTGGAATTGAGTCCCAGGTACATGGCTCTTGGGGGAATTTACAGAGCATCAGCAGCATATCCTAGAAGAACAGCAGCCCCTGGCAAGTGCTTGTCTTTCCTGGGTTTGAAGGAGGCTCCGCAGACAGAGGCCAGAGGAGGCTGAGGCTTGGAAGCCATGGGGCCCTGTGGAAGGAGGGCATCCCCCATCCTCCTCCTTCTTTGTCCTCACTATTTAAAATCCAAGGTCAAGCTGGGTATGAGACAGGTAATCATCTGAGTAGAGGTGAGTCTCCCAAGCCTTCCAAGAATTGTGTGAGTTCAGAGGCAAGCAGGCAGGAGGGAGTGGGGGAAAACTGAGGCATGAGACTTTCAAGCAGAGGAGAGGCTGCTCACAAGCTAGGGCCAGGGGCCCCTTGTCCCTTCTCTGGAAGCGCCTTGACTGGCAGGTCCACGGGCTACTAGCTCCGCCCCCACCCTCAGCCACCACCAGAAGGCACCCTCAATTCAGACTTTGTATTGCAGTCCAGTAAAAAGCCCTGAACCCGCAGGGGGTGGCACAGAAAGGAGGTGAGAGGTGAGTTCCACAGCTCGATCCTATGAGGCAGGGGTGACTATTATTCACATCTTAGAGATGAAGAAATGGAGATGGGGGGTTAAAATCCTTCCCCTCAGAGACTAAGTTGGCCAATGTCCTGCAAGCATCAGCAGTGACTGATTGAGTCACAGCCTCACTACTGCAGCCAGAGCTGAACTTCCTCACACCCTGGCAGGTTACTGAATCTCTGCGGGGCTTGCCCTCTACTCACTCACATTTTCTGAGGGCTCAGTAAATCCAGGACCATCATCTGTTAGAAAGAGCTGCAATGTTATTGTATTTTTATTTATGTTTTTAAATTTATTTATTTAAAAAATATTTTTTTAGAGACAAAGTTTCTCCATGTTGGTCAGACTGGTCTCGAACTCCAGGCCTCAGGTGATCGGCCTGCTTCCGCCTCCCAAAGTGCTGGGATTACAGGTGTGAGCCACTGCGCCCGGCTTGTATTTTATTTTTTTAGAGACAGGGTCTTGCTCTTTCACCCAGGCTGAAGTGCAATGGAGCAATCACAGCTCACATCAGCCTCCAGCTCCTGGGCTCAAGCGATCCTCCCATCCCAGCCTCCCCCGTAGCTGGGACTACAGGCATATGCCACCATGCCGGGCTTCTCAGAGCTGCAATTTTAAATCGGGAGACAGGAAAGACCTCTGCGGAGGTGGCAGATAATCAAGACAGATGGTGTAGAGAAGAACCTTCCAGTCAAAGGGAAAAGGCAGGTCCTGCTGTGCTCAGCAATGGCCAGAAGTACTGTCATCCCCGTCTTAGAGACGGGGACAGGGCCGCAAAAGTGTCAGGGCGTTTCCTTGTTCTTCAACAAACAGCTGGATCCGAAGTCGTCGGGACGCTGCATCTCCCTTGCCTGGGGCGAACCTCCCCTGAAGCGCGCGGGCGCTTCAGGGCGCACAGGCCTCTGGGGTCCCGGGTCTGGCTCAGGCTCACGCTTGGGGTCAGCAAAGGGACCTGCGCCGCGCCTTGTGGCGGGGGTGGTCCGAAGGCCAGTGGCCAGTACTGCACAGCCGTCAGAGCTCCCGGCGGAGGTCTGGGCGCTGCGGGAGCGGCAGGCGCGCCCAGGGCTGGGAAGCCGGGTCCATTACAACAGCGGCGGGGTACGGGGCCGTCAGGGAGGCGTCGGGCAGGGGTCCGATCCCAAACCCCGAACACACGCCGCCGCGGTCTCCTTCCTACCGGAAGGGCGGCCACGACAGACGGGAAGCCGTTCACAAGGAGCACCATCTCTCTGGGGAGGAGAACCGGGTTGTCCCCGTGAGCCCCGCCGCTTTCCACCACGAGTCCCCTCCAATCCCACCAGAGGTGGGGGTCCTCACTCCAGGCTTCAGACCAGCCCCTCTCCCCGCCCCTGCCTGAAGGCACGCCCCCTGCACCTGCCAATTTCAGGCCCCGCCCCTGCTTGAATGTACGCCCCTGCACCTGTCAATTTCAGGCCCCGCCTCCATACCAAGTACCCACCTGCGCTCCACCAGACCCCAGCATGCCCACCAAGACCCCTACTCTGGATCCCAGCCTGGATCATCACCCCCGCCCCAGCCAGCCCCTCCCGGAGTTCCACTGCCGACATTCCCAGGGCACTGCCTCCCCGTCACGCTCCTCCCCTGCACAGTCTCCGTCCCCGCCCTGGACGCCCCGCCTACTTCACAGGCCTGTCTGGTCGCTCTCAGCAGGCCTGTGCCACACGGGGTCCGCCACCTCCAGGAAGTCTTCCTCCCGGCACAGAAGCTCTCTCCATCTCACCAGGGCCCTCGCCCGCTGGTCTACCAAGCCCCGCCTTTTTTGCGGCCCCCATTGTGCTCCTGGACCGGATGAGCAGGGTTGACAGTGCACACCACGTAGACGCGGCCCCAGTGCCAGGGGTTCAGGCAGTAGAGCACGTAGACGCCAAAGAAGCGACCCGAACTCACCGCGATTCCCACGGGACCCTTCGAATTTTAGGAAATAATCACTAACGAAGCATACTTCTGCTTCAGCACCGACATCAAGAAGAGAACCTGACCAGCACCACCAAACCCACTTTGTCCCTCCCTGGTTCCTCCCCCGGGGTGCCCGCTGTGGTGCCATCCCACCCATCTGTAGTTGAGTTCAGCAGTCCCTGTAGGACTCCTGGCAGATGGGGTCACAGTCCTGCTGGGCTCTCAGGCTCACTCTCGAGCTGGGGGCTCCTCCAGGAGCTCAGTGCAGCAGGCTAGGGGTGGTGGGGGCTGCCACCTGTCCCTGGGGCCTCAGGGCTTCCTTCCTTCCCACAGCAGCCAAGATCACAGGTCTCTACAATGACTCAGAGCTGCCCCAGAAGACCTTGTGCAGAGGGGTGCTGATGACCCTGCCCTGTGGATCGGGAAGCCTGGTGACAAGTGAGGGCAGCAGCTGCAAGGGAGGGGCTGGTGCCCAGGGGCTGGGACTGATTCTTAGTTTCACTCACAGGCCCCCACCCCTCTGTGGGGCCATCCCTGCTTCAGGGGACTATGTGGCCAGACCTGGAGACAAGGTGGCTGCCTGGGTGAAGGCGGTGGGCAGGAACAACCAGTGGATACTGGCCAAGGTGGTCAGCTACAGCCACGACACCCACAAGTGAGTGACACCAGCCTCCCCTGCTCTCAGCCCCTCCTGCCCCCAGCCCCAGGATGACTACTCCACCCTATCTGAAGACACCTACACAGAGAGCTTCTCCCCTCACCTCAGTGTGGCCCAGAGGTACCTGGTGGCTTCTAAAGAGCCCAAGAAAAAGTGACGCCGGCTGGCGGATTCAATGTCCTCCACCGTCTTAGGGCAGGATAGCAGAGGATATGCTGGGATTAAACAGACATCCCTTCTCCACAGGTCTCCTGAGTTTTACTTCTCCAGATCTCTCTCCCCTCCCCAGATATTGGTGACCTGGGGAGCTGGAGGTTGGGGGAGAGGTGACCATATTTGGCCCCACTGGGTATTCACTCTTTCAGCTCAGAGTTTCTCTTCCTTTCCAATACAGGCTCTACATTGGACACAAATCACATTTTATTTTAATTAAACTTTATTTTCTTTGGAGGGAGGGTCTTGCTCTGTCATCCAGGCTGTAGTGAATGGGCATAATCATAACTCACTGTATCCACAACCTCCTGGGCTGAAATGATCCTCCAGCCCCCGCTTCCCAAGTAGCTGGGACTAGAGGTGAGTGCCAGCACATGTGGCTAATTATTTTTACATCTTTGTGAGATGAGGTCTCACTATTTTACCAGGCTGGTCTCAAACTTGTGGACTATTGTGATCCTCCCAGCTCAGCCTCCCAAACTGCTGGGATTGCACACATGAGCCACTGTGCCTGGCCCAAAAATCATACTTTATTCCTGAGCCCCGTGGTCAGGCTTGACTCGAACACTCCCTCTGCAGTGACCCCGGGAGCCCCTGTCACAGCTGGGAGCGGAAGCTGAGGCTGCAGCCTGCCATCTTCTCTGCATAGTCCGCGTCGAAGCGCTCATTCTGCGCCACAGTGAAGGTGGTTTTCCAGTCCCCAGCCGTGCCTGGGAGAGGAAGGCAGGGAGCAAAGCTGGAGTCTCACCCCAGGGGAGGCCCCGAGTGCCTATGGGGAGGCTCCAGCTGCTGCTCCCACCAGCCCCAAACCCCCGTGCTGGCCGGCGCCC
This sequence comes from Cebus imitator, assembly GCF_001604975.1. NCBI lineage: Eukaryota > Metazoa > Chordata > Mammalia > Primates > Cebidae > Cebus > Cebus imitator. The sequence goes on from NW_016108044.1 coordinate 219,627, forward strand.
ACCTCTCCTCATGAAGGGGGAGATGCTGTGGTCCATGACCTCCTGGGGAACGACAGTGTAGTTGGTCATGGGGTTCTTCTTCATCTCCTCAAACGATGTGTGCTCAACAATGAGGTCCACGGTCTCCTCCGGCAGGGAGCGACCCACAAACTCCAGGATCTTCTGAATCTCCCTTTTGGGGTTCTGAGCAGCAGAGGGCTCCTCAGTGGAGGCTGGGGTTGCTCATTCAAGACAATAAGAGGGGTCTCCCTCTCTAACTTCAGAGGGAATCTGGCCACTTCTCCTAGAAACCCTTCAGAGCCAGCTCTTCAACCCCTGGGGCCCTTTGCCCTGGCGTAAAATGAATTGCCTTCTGCCCTGTGATCCCATAATGAGCTGGGCTTGGCTCCTATGGGTGACAGTAGGGATGGTCTTTTTTCATGACTGTGGCTCCGGGCTGGCACACCCTTTGGCAGGCAGAAGCCAGAGGACTAAGTATCTGATCCAGGGCCACCTGTGCAGCTGACTCAGGCATGGGGGATAAGTGCCATGCCGGGCCTGCTGCCAGGTGGGGCTGAGGCAGGTTGGTTTTGAACTCCTCGGCTCAGGTGATCCTCCGACCTCAGCCTCTGGGGATGGGGAATCCGGGCCTGCTGTGGGGCTGCCTGGAGAGGGGACTGGACGGCCTTGGCGTGTCCTTGTGAGGTGCCTGCCCCCAGGTGTCCCATGGAGGGCAGCAGCACAGGTGGTCTCACCTCCTTCATGTCTTCATAGAAGAGGTAGAGAACAGGGTGTGTGCGGCTCAGCTCCCACCACTCCTGCACGTGCTGGTACCAGGACCCGTAGGACACTGGAGAAG
>NW_016108044.1:222724-250139 GCF_001604975.1 Cebus imitator
GGGCCCAGGTATCAGGGTGTGTGAAGGTCTCCAGGAGACTCCAGCTGCCCTGAGGAAGCTCTAGGCCTGCCTGTGCTGTCTCCCTGCCAGCCAGTGCCCTTTGTATCACCATTTCCTGCTGAGACCCCAGCCTCCACCCAGTGGGCTCCTCTCCTGGATGCTCCCCTCCTTCTGGGCTCCTCACATGTGGAAACCTCCCAGGTCAGCCAGGCCTGTGATCCACTTGCCCGGTCACAGTTCACTTGGGCTCTAAGACAAATACAGCACATTGAGCAACTGAGCTGGTATTGGGGGCCAGAGCCTGGTGTGGGAATGAGCAAAACTGATGACTCAGCAGAAGGAGAAGGCAGGGTGACTCCTGCCTGTAATCCCAGAGCCTTGGGACTTCAACAGGGAAGGATCCCTTGAGCCCAGGAGTTTGAAACCAACCTGGGCAACAAAGCAAGACCCCTCTACAAAAAGCACTTTTAAAAATTAGCTGGGTGTGGTGGCTTGATGTTGTAACCCCAGCTATTCAGGAGGTTGAGGTGGGAGGATGGCCTCAGCCTAAGATTTTGAGGCTGCAGTGATCCAGGATCCCACTACACTCCAGCATGGGTGGCAGAGCAACACCCTGTCTCAAAAATACACAAAGGAAAAGAAGGGAGGGAGGGGGATTCCGGCCAGGCTGGGTTGTCCTACTGAAATGGGATATCCACGGGGAAAGAGCAGGGATGGCAGAGGCCCAGAATTCTGGAATGTTGCAGCCAGAAGCTGTGCAGGGTGAGGGCAACCTGGGCCACTCCACTCTGGAACTCACCTGAGCTCTCTGGAGCCTGGCCTCGTGCTCTCCTGGCCTGCAGGGGCTGAGTGTGGGCGCGGTGTGGGGAGTTGAAGGTTTTGAAGGTTCAATGTGGGAGGGATCTGGAGTCAGGGCTGGGACTTAGCTCAGTTCCAGGAAGGAAGGGGTGGGGTTGAGGGTGGGAACCTCAGCTGCAGCCAAGCTGAGAGCAATCTACAAACCCAAGATGTGAGTTTAGTGTGTAGAAAATACAAGAATGAAAGGCAAAAGGGGCCTTTGGTATTTGGAGTTTTTTTGTGAGCTGGCACCAGGTTCCTGACCTTCTCTCTGATGACCTTCTCTCTAAACTCCACCCGGCAGGGCAGGCCAACAGACAAGTTTTCTTTTTTCTGTTTTTCATGAGACAGAGTCTTGCTCTGTCGTGCAGGCTGGAGTGCAGTGGTGCAATCTTGGCACACTGCAACCTCCGCCTCCTGAGTTGAAGTGATTCTCCTGCCTCAGCCTGCCGAGTAGTTGGGGAGTAGTTGGGATTACAGGCCTGCGCCACCACACTCAGCTAATTTTTGTATTTTTAGTAGAGATGGGGTTTCACCATGTTGGCCAGGACGGTCTCGAACTCCTGAGCTCAGATGATCTGCCCACCTCAGCCTCCTAAAGCGCTGAGATTACAGGTGTGAGTCACCATGCCTGGTGGACAAGCTTTCTCTAATTGATCCAGGCAGGGGAGGTGAGTGAGTAGAGGGGAAAGATGAGATAGGCAGGCCTGGGAAAGGTCACCTACCTGCTGGCTGCAAGATAGTCTTGAAGGCGCCAGGGGTTCTGACCCAGTGCAGCCCTCAGGCCCCTATCAGCCCATGCATTCCAGGTTCTGACCACAAGGCCAGCCTGGAGTGATGTGTGTGGGCAGAGTGAAGGGGCAGGGGTGGAGCAGAGCACGGATGCACAGAAGAGGCTGGGCGCGGTGGCTCACGCCTGTAATCCCAGCACTTTGGGAGGCTGATGAGGGTGGATCACCTGGGGCCAGGAGTTCAAGACCAGCCTGGTCAACATGGTGAAACCCTGTCTCTACTAAAAATACAAAAACTAGCTGGGCGTGGTGGCGGGTGCCTGTAATCCCAGCTACTTGGGAGGCTGAGGGAGAATTGCTTGAACCTGGGAGGTGGAGGTTTCAGTAAGCTGAGATCACACCACTACACTCCAGCCTGGGCAACAGAGTAAGACTCCGTCCCCTCCCCCGTAAAAAAAAAGAACAAAAAAGAACAAGGAAACAAGGACACAATGGAGTCCCATTGCCCTGGGAGCCAGCTTCAGCTTCATGGTTCCCAGGGCACCTCACAGAGCATCAGTAGAAGATCCTAGAAGAACAACAACCCTGAAGGTGCTTTTCTTTCCCTGGATTTGAAGGAGGCTCCGCAGACAGAGGCCAGAGAAGGTTCGGGCTTGGAAGCCAGGGGGCCCTATGGAAAGAGGGCATCCCCCATCCTCCTTGGTCTTTGTCCTCACTATTTGCATTTAATTCCAAGGTGAGTCTCCCAAGCCTTCCAATAACTGCATGAGCTCAGAGGCAAGCAGGGGCAAGCTGAGGCATGGGGGCAAGTTGAGGCACGGGGGGCAAGCTGAGGCATGGGGGCAAGTTGAGGCATGGGGTTTCCAGGCACAGCAGATGCTGCTCACACGCTAGGGCCACAGGCTTCTCTCCCTCCTCTGTGACCCTAAGGAAGCCCCGTAACTGGCAGGACCTTGGGCTACTAGCTCCACCCACCCGCTCAACAATGACCATAAAGCACCCTTGACTCAGACTTTTTTTTTATTGTATTCAAGTAAAAATCCGCCATATCTGGATCCGTGGCAGGTGGCACAGAAAAGAGGTAGGAAGGGAACAGGGACACCAAGGATCAGGTCTCCAGCAGATCTGTCCAGTGTGCCTGTAGAGGCAAGAAAGGTCACAGGCAGCCCAGGGCAGGGAGTGGGGTAGGGAGCCTGCAGCCAAAGCCCACTCACCTCCTCTAATTCCAAGTCTTCTGCTTCTTTCTCAGTGTCCATCTGGCACAGCCAGATCAGGTCTCCCCACAGCAGTGACTTCTCACAGCTACCAAGGGGAGGGGCAGGCAGGAGATACAGAGTCAGACTCCACAAGCCCCCTCCAGGCTCAGCCATGGAGGCTGACATGAGGACTCAGCTGTCCGGGGCCTGGACTGCACAACTGGGAACCCTCTTCCCAGAGCTGGACCAGGCCGGGGCCGGGGAACTGCACTCACCTAGGGCATTGGCCCTCTAGGGGCAGAAGCTGCCCCGGTTCTTCCCGAAGGAACTCCTCTGCCAGGCAGATCATGTGGGCCCTTAGGAGGCAGCCAGGGTGGGGGCAACACAAGGGTCCCTGTTCATCCTGTCCTAGGCAGCAGGCAGGTAGGACACAAGGAGAGAGAGGGAGCTGGCAGCGAGTCCCTCTGTACAGCAGGCACTGTTCTGGGCATTACACAGCTCCATCCCCAGAGGCAGCAGCGACTTATTTTCATCTTACAGATGAAGAAACTGAGGTGGGGAGCTAAAATCTTTGCCCCCTGGGGCTAAGCTGGTAAACGTCCTGTGAGCATCAGTGACTGACTGAGTCACAGCCTTGCCACTGCAGCCAGACCTGAACTTCCTAACAGATCAGCAACCCCCACAGGACACTGAATCTCTGCAGGGCAAGATCTCTACTCACTATTACCAGGAGCTCAGTAGCAGGTGCCCATCGTCCATTATTTTATTAAATATTTAGGCTGGGCACAGTGGCTCAAGTCGGTAATCCCAGCATTTTAGGAGGCTGAGGCGGGTGGGATCACCTGAGGTCAGGAATTTGAGAGCAGCCTGGCCAACATGGTTGAAACCCCATCTCTACTAAAAATACAAAAATTAGGCAGGGCGCGGTGGCTCAAGCCTGTAATCCCAGCACTTTGGGAGGCCGAGGTGGGTGGATCACGAGGTCAAGAGATCGAGACCATCCTGGCCAACATGGTGAAACCCCGTCTCTACTAAAAATACAAAAAATTAGCTGGGCATGGTGGCACGTGCCTGTAATCCCAGCTACTCAGGAGGCTGAGGCAGGAGAATTGCCTGAACCCAGGAGGCGGAGGTTGCGGTGAGCCGAGATCGCGCCATTGCACTCCAGCCTGGGTAACAAGAGTGAAACTCCGTCCCAAAAAAAAAAAAAAAAAAAAAATGAGCCAGATGGGGTGGCGCAGGCCTGTAATCCCATCTACTTGGGAGGCTGAGGCAGGTGAATGGTTTTAAACTGGGAGGCAGAGGTTCCAGTGAGCTAATATCACTGCACTTCAGCCTGGGCAACAGAGCAAGTCCCCGCCTAAAAAAAAAAAAAAAAAAAAAAAAAAAAGAAAAAGTGCAGCGGAGCGATCATAACTCACTGCAGCCTTTGAACTCCTGGGCTTGAGTGACCCTCCCATCACAGCCTCCCCAGTAGCTCAGATTACAGTCTTGTGAGTGCCACCATGGCCGTCTACTCAGAGCTGCGATTATAAATCGGGAGCCAGAGAAGACCTCACGGAGAAGGTGGTAGGTTATCAAGACAGATGGCCTTGGGAAGAACCTTTTTGTCAAAGGGACAAGGTGAAGGCCCTGAGCAGGTCCTGCTTTGCTCAGGAATGGCCATAAGTAATATAGCATCTGCATCTTAGAGATGGGGATAGGGTGGCCAAAGCGTGTCAGTGGGTTCCCTCAAGAAAAAGCTGCATCCGAAGTCGTCTGGACCCTAGAGCCATCTGTGCCTGGGGTAGACCTCACCTGGATGGTCCGGGCGCACAGGGCGCAGCAGGCCCCTGCATCCCCTTGGTCTAGCTCAGGCTTGGCGTCATCAAAGGGACCTGCACGGCGCCTTAGGGCCGGGGCCTGGGGCGGTGGAGGCCCGAAGGCCAGGGGCACGTGAGGCGGTGGCGGCAGGCAGAGGTCCTGGCGGAGGTCAGGGCGCAGCCAGCGCAGCGTCAGCGGGAGGCGCGCCCAGGGCGGTGCGCGCAGCATGTGTGCCAGCACGCGCAAGTGGAACGTGAAGGCCGTCTCTCCACGCAGGCGCGGCCCCACGTGCGCTAGGCGGCGCGAGGCGTGCGGGTGCTGCCAGGCCCACTCGAACTGTGGGCGGAGTACGGGGCGTCAGGGCAGCTCGCAGCAGGAGGCGGACCCCAAGCCCTTCCCGGCCCGCAGCGTCCCAGTCTCCTTCCTTACCCGAAGGGCAGCCACGGCGGATGGGAAGCCGTGCACAACAAGCACCATCTCCCTGGGGAGAAGAACGGGGGTGTCCCTGTGAGCCCCACCGCGGGTCCAGACCAGCACCCTCGCCGTGGGTCCCTGGCAATCCCACCGGAGATTGGGGTTCTTACTCCCGGCTTCAGCCGAGCCCCAGGCCCCGCCCCTGCCTGAAGGCATGCCCTTTGTGCCTGCCCACCTCAGGCCACGCCTCCAGCCCAGGTACCCACCTGTCCCCACTCCTCTCTCTCCTGAGCTCCACCCGACCCCAGCGTGCCCACCAAACCCCTTATGCTGGACCCCAGCCTGGATCATCACCCCCGCCCCAGCCAGCTCCTCCCAGAGTTCCACCACGTAGATGCCCCGGGCACCGCCTCCCCGTCACGCTCCGCCCCTGCGACAGGCCCCGCCCCCACCCTGGACGCCCCGCCCATGTTACATCAGGCTGGTCGGTCTCCTCAGGCCTGTGCCCCGCAGGGTCGGCCTCCTCCAGGAAGCCTTCCTCCGGGCACAGAAGCCCAACCCCTCTCACCAGGGCCCTCGCCCGCTAGTCCTCCAGGCCCCGCCTTTTTTGCGACCGCCGTTGTGCTGCTGAACCCGACGAGCAGGATTGACAGTGAACCCCACGTAGACGCGGCCCCGGTGCCGGGGGTTCAGGCAGTAGAGCAGGTAGACGCCGAAGAAGCGCCTCGGCCTCGCTGCGACCCCCGCGGGACCCATCGGGCCTCGGGGTTAGGGGACAGCAGCAGGGGGCTGACTGCCGTAATCTAGGGCCCAGGGGAGGGCTGGATCGCTAGGGCTGCGGGGTGCTTGCTTCTGAACAAGCTCTCAGGGACTATCCCGCGGCTGCCTGAAGGCCGCCGTGGTGCGAGTTCGTACCCCTCTCCGGTCTGGAGGCGGGTGTAGAAGTCCGACCTCGGAAGCCAGGCTGCTGTGCAGGCTGCAAGCACCTACCAATCAGCATCGGTTCCGTCCGAGTCCCACCTTCTGAGGGCTCTGATTGGCTTACGTATGGCAGGCGCGAAAAGCCCAGACTGTTGGAAAGCCCGACTGCTTGAGGGCGGAAGTAGTGCGCCGACGTACGCCTTAGTAAGGGCGGAAGTGGCTTCCCCAGCGGAAGTGGCTCCTGTAAGGGGGCAAAGCAGCGTGGCTGTGGTCCTAGCTGGGGTTCTAGGAAACAGCAGGCCGGGATCGCACACCCGAGGCTGGGGTGACCCAAGAGACTGTAGGTGACCCCTCTGGGCTGCCGCCCCGGCTGGCATACCGCCATGGAACTCAGCGCCGAATACCTTCGGGAGAAGCTGCAGCGGGACCTGGAGGCGGAGCATGTGGTGAGTTGAATCGCCCGAAGAGGGGAAAAGAGCTCTGCGGCCGGGTTCGGCACCATTCATATTCTTCCGCTCGGTAGGAGGTGGAGGACACGACCCTCAACCGTTGCGCCTGTAGCTTCCGAGTCCTGGTGGTGTCGGCCAAGTTCGAGGGGAAGCCGCTGCTTCAGAGACACCGGTGAGGCCTTGGGAACACCTTGCCCAGCGCAGTGTCAGCTCCTGCACCACAACCCCAGCCACTCCCCTTTCCCCTGCAACCTAAGTCCCGCACTTTTGCGGGCGTGGCTCAGGGACCTTGAGGATCCCGCCTTCGTGGTCCCTGCTTCGAGCATTTCGATGTAGACACTCCCCAAGTATGTGTTCCCACGGCCTGGGGACTAAAACCTTGGCGACACCTACAGTCTCTTGGGTCACCCCAGCCTCGGGTGTGCGATCCCGGCCTGCCGTTTCCTAACCTCATCTCTCGTCCCAGGCTGGTGAACGCGTGCCTAGCAGAAGAGCTCCCGCACATCCATGCCTTTGAACAGAAAACCCTGACCCCAGAGCAGTGGGCCCGTGAGCGGCAGAAATGAGGGACTAGGACCTTCACAGCCATTAAATTATAAATCCGGACCAGCTTCTGTGTCGGTGTGTGTGTGTGGGAGGGGTGCTGAGGCCGAGTCTAGGACCTGGTCTCTCTCCCTGCCCTGCTTCTGTCCGTTGTTTTACCTTGGACAAGTCCCTTTCCCCATGTAGGCCCTATCCCTGCTTGTAAAATAAAAGTTCTATCATGAAAGTCCCTTCCAGGGTCTGCCTAGAAAGCCTTCTCTCTACAATTCCATGTAGACATCTAGGAGTCTGTACTGCCACCACCCACCCAACTCTCAGAGAGCTCAGGACTCCTGCTCTCTGCCCGCCTTCAAGGTGCAGAGATGAGAAAGTGCTCCGGGTTTCAGGGCCGTGACAGGAACAAACCTCTTCCTCTCCTCGACATCACCGCAGTGCCGGAGACAATACAGAATTCCATATATTCCCTGCAGGTTCTCCCAGGCCTTGTCACGCCCAAGAGGGAGTGGTACCCAAGTAGGGGGTCATCACCACCTGAAATGCTGATGTTTTCAGACCCACTGGAGAAAGTCCAGTGGCCCCGTAGCCCTGGGCTTGATGTGGCTACAGCTGCCGCTGGAGGACTATGGAGGTTTTAGGAATAGTAGATGTGGGAAGGGGATAGGGCTGAGATTAGAGCAGGAATATAAGGCTGACCAAGTCAGAAAATTGGGATAGGTGATGTCCGTGTATCCGTGTTCACCACAGGTTAGTACGGTTGCTATCACCTTGTTTTTGTTTGTTTGTTTTTGGTTTGTTTGTTTGAGACAGGGTCTTGCTGTTGCCCAGGCTGGAGTGCAGTGGCGCCATGTCAGCTCACTGCAACCTCCACCTCCCAGGTTCAAAAGATCCTCGTACCTCAGCCTCCTAAGTAGCTGGAATTACAGGTGTGCACCACCACGCCTGGCTAATTTTTGTACTTTTAATAGAAATGGGGTTTCACCATGCTGGCCAGGCCGGTCTCAAACTCCTGGCCTCAAGTGATCTGCCCACCTCAGCTTCCCAAAGTGTTAGGATTACAGGATCACTTGAGGCCAGGAGTTTGAGACCAGTCTGGCCAACATGGTGAGACCCCCATCTCTACTGAAAACACAAAATTAGCCAGACGTGGTGGCATGCGCCGGTGGTCCCTGCTACTTGGGAGGCCGAGGCACGAGAATCACTTGAACCTGGGAGGCAGAGGTCGTGGTGAGCCGAGATTGCGCCATTGTACTCCATTCTGGGCACCAGGAATGAAACTCTGCCTCAGAAAAAAATCAGTAAATAAATAAAAAAGCAGGAGACTTAGACTCTGACATGGGATCTGCCTTCAGTGATCTGGGCTTCTGTTTTCAGCCTCACTTTCTTTTGTAAACTAGGGTCAGCCTGTTGCTAGTTCTGTCTTTTCCTTGCAAAAAGTTTCCTTGTTGTTTATTTATATTTTTAAAAGACAGGGTCTTGCTGTGTCACCCAGGCAGCAGTGCAGTGGTGCGATAGTAGCTCATTGCAGCATTGATTTCGTGGGCTCAAGGGATCTTCCCGCTTCAGCCTCCTGAGTAGCTGGAACTACAGGTGCGAACCACCACGCCATGTTCATTTTTTATTCTTTGTAGAGACGGTGTCTCTCGCCACGTTGCTCATGCAGATCTCAAAGCCCTGGGCTCAAGTGATCCTCCCTCGCCTTGGCCTCCCAGAGTGCTGGGATTACAGGCGTGAGCCCCCTTGTCTGGGCTCCCTTGTTAGTTTCATCTTTGGACCTGCAGTTTAAAAGATGTCGGCCGGGTGTGGGGGCTTATACCTGTAGTCCCAGCACTTTGGGAGGCTGAGGTGCGCGGATCACAAGGTCAAGAGATCAAGACTACTAAAAATACAAAAATTAGCTGGGCATGGTGGTATGTGCCTGTAATCCCAGCTACTTGGGAGGTGAGGCAGGTGAATCACTTGAGGTGAGGTGAATCACTGCTTGGGAGGCAGAGGTTGCAGTGAGCCGAGATTGCACCACAGCACTGCAACCTGGCGACAGAGCAAGACTCTGTCTCAAAAAAAAAAAAAAAAAGATGTCCACCCCGTAAGTGATGGTTCATTTCCTCACAAACAACTACTAGCAGAGTCACGTGCAACCTGATGCTTTAGTTGACCAGGAAAGGCAGATTTGGGGTAAATATGGGAATTTTTGAAGTCCCAGGCTAGGGCCTTAAATAGCTCAGCTGTGTCAGCTCTGAGGAGGAGCTGGGAATCGGAGAGCAGTCTCCTGGCCCACATCAGCATGGCTGGTTCCTACCCTCGAAAGCCCTGTTCCCATGCTGTAGGATGTTAGGGGGCATCCCGCATCCTTTACCATGGGTTAGTCCCCTCAGCGCGGTAGAGGGGAAGGAAGCTCAAGGGCTGGTCGGTTCAGCAAACCCCGCGTCTAGGGGACCAGTCATTAGAGTCTGGGAGATACAAGAAAATAAAGCCATTTTATTATGATTTCTTTTCTCTGCCATGTGGCTGGGAGTCGGGAAAGAGTGGACGGGTGTGAATGGCTGACCCTGCTGAAGGCCCTGCAGGGCTCTACTTGGCCTGGACCGTCTCCTCCAGCCTGTCCAAGCGCTTCTGTAGCTCCTGCACCGTGGCCTGGAGCTTCCGCATCTCCTCCTCCAGCCGGGACACAGCATCCTGGGGACCCCGTGCTGCGTTAGGCCCAGCTCCTTCCGGGCTCCCCTTGCCCTGGCATCTCCTGAGCCCCATCCCAACAGCCCCCCAGGCCTCAGGCCCTTCTGTCACTCAGCCAGTTGCTGCCTGGAGACCTGCAGGCCTCTCAGTCTGAAACTTGTTTTCTGGGGCCTCGGGATTACCCACTCCCAGCCCTGCAAAGATTCCCAATGTGGGGAGTTTCAGCTGCCCCAAATGCCAGGCCCACCCCACCATCCCTGCCTTATTCCCTGGCTCCCTAGCTCTCTCACCGAGCTGGGAGTGCCACTGGCCTCTGGTGCTGTCCTCCTGCGCCCGGTGTCCAGGCCCCGGTTGACCCTCAGCTCCCGGCTTTTCGGGGGCACATAGCCATCCTTGAGGGAGATGAGGAGGGGCCCAGCATCCCGACCCCCCAGCCACTCCTCAGCCGTGAGGGCAGGGTCGGGCCCTGCAGTGGGTGGATACAGGTCCTCCTGGAACAGGTCCGACTGTGGGCAAGGCCAGGGCTGGTGAGAAAAGTGCTTATGCCAGGACACCCCCCAGCAAGGCCGCGAAGTCAGTGCCCAGCCCAGAGCCCAGGGCGGGGCGGGGAAGCATCACCTTTCGAGGCACCGTCATGGCGATGGGCTCACACCTCCGCTCGTGCAGCTTGTAGAACCTGTGGGAAAGGGGAGGTGAGCGAGGCTCACAGCCTGGTTGGGCGGGCTTGCGACTGCCTGAGGAGTGTGCTGCGGTCAGGACCGAGGGTCAGTCACCTGGCGATCTCACACTTGTTCACCTCCAGGCCACGTTTGGGCATGTAGCCCATGCCCCGCTGGGACTCCTTGGAACTGAACATGGAGAGATAGTGCAGGAACGGGGCCTCGGAAGTGATCTCGAAGTACCGGATGGAGCTGTCACCCTGCAGGTGGCGGGTGTGGAGGGAGGATCAACACCAGTGGATGACCCTTCCCCTGGCCCTCTCCAGGCCCTTCCTGCCCACCTCCCGCCCCCACCCCGCCTGACGAGGCCACCTTGCCACAGAGGTAGACGATGTTGGTGTCAGGGTCAAAGAAGGGCAGCAGGACACCGCTACTGGTGTCTAGCTCCTGCAGGGACAGCGGCTCCTCCAGGTGCTTCTGTAGACACAGGTGAGAGGTAAAATGCCAGGCCCTGGGATGGTGGTTTTTCCCTGGGCAGTGACCTGTGAAGGCCCTCCCAACCAACCAGTGGGAACACCCATCTCATGCCTGGGTAAACCGAGGCCCAAGGCCATCCTGCAAGGCAAGTGGCAGAGCAGGGACGAAACCTCTAGTCTTGATTCCCAGCCCCGGGGCCCTTGGCTTCCTGCCCCGGCACTCACTGTGTCCCACAGCGCCACCTGCCGCTCACTCATGCGGCTGAAGCCGGTGGTCAGGATCTTCCCCTCCGACACGAACACAGCACGCACTGGCCGGGTCCCCTCATGGGGACGATCCTTCTCCTGCAAGGAAAGGAAGGTGGTAGGTTGGGCACCCATACACACCCTACGGGGCCAGTCCCAGCTGGAGGTGAGGGAGGGCAGCATCCAAGGGCCTGGTTGATGGTGGATAAGAAGGATCCAGGCTATAGGGTCAAGGATCAGGGTGCATGGCAACTCACAGCTACGACAGTGCCTTTACGGGGCTCAATGATGCGCACGCGCTTGTCGCGGCAGGAGGTACAGATGAGGCCTCCGTCTCGGCTCCAGTCCACGCTGTAGATCGTGTCCGGGTGCACATCTGGGCCCAGCGTCAGCACGGCTGCCCCAGTGCCCACATCCCACACCATGATCACGTTGTCACAACCTGCACATTCCCCACAGTGTCAGAAGCCACGAGCCTCCTGCCCTCACCCACGGCAGGTCACCAGCCACCCCCAGCCCCTCCCGCAGCACCTGCACTGAGCAGCACATTCTGGGCTGTGGGGTGCCAGGCCACAATGCCCACACGCTTGGTGTGGCCCTCCAGGGTGACGACAGGCTCCCGCAGGGGAAGTGTCAGGCCCCCATCCGGGATCTCCCACACCTGCAGAGGAGAGGCCGGTGAGTCTTCAGGGCTCCAAATGTCAGATCCCATCCTAGAGCCCCCTTCTCAGCCCCTGGGTCCCCACCACCACTCACCATGACTGTGCAGTCCTCAGAGCCACTGGCAATGACGTTGTCATTGTGCGGGCACCAGGCGATGTCTAGCACAGGGGCTGTGTGGCCACAGACCATGGGCACATTCTTGTCCACACGTCCAGTCTAAAGGCACAGCAGGGCCTTGGATGGAGTTGCTTTTGCCTCCCAAACCCAATCCAACCTCCCCACACCTCCTTCAGAGAGACCCAGAGAGGAAGACTGTGGGGTCCCTGGAAGCTGGACCAGGCCCTGGGGTGGGGAGCGTTTGTTCTTTTGTCCTAGTCCCAAAATGGCCTGGGCAAACCCCAGGAGGGCTGGCCACGCATGGCGGAGGATGTGGGCCATGCGAGACCCTGGCAGAGTTCCCACCAGTCTCTGTCTCAGTCCGTCTCTGCCCTTAGGGTTTGCACCCCACCCAGCTTCCCTGAGTGAGCCTTCCATGGGCCCAACTGGCCCTAGAGCCAGGACAGGTGTATGGAGACTAGGGGGCACAGTCGGCTCCCCAGAGAGCGAGTGTGGGTGGTGGGGCTGCAGGGGTGGGTCCTCCCCAAAGGAGAGGGGCCAGGGAGCCCTTCATAACTGGCCCCAAGCGAGGGCAGAGGTTTGGAAATGGCTTCTTCCGGGGACAGCTGCTTCAGCAGGGCTTCCTGTGTGACGGCAGTGCGGGGCTCGGGCCCAGCTCTTACCCCGACAACCACTTCCTCTTCTCTTTGCTTCCATCGGCCCTTTTAAGGTAACAACTTGGGGCCCATCTCCCCTTCCTGTCTCACCCCCCAAAGAGCACAGGGGCGTGCTGGGGGTACAGGGCAGCAGGCAGCCGGTGGAGGGGACAGCAGGCTCCAGGGGAGGGCAGGGCTGGGGGAGGGGAGAGTGCCTCTTACATCATCTCTGCCTGTTAGCTGGGGGCCAGAGTTGCTAGGTCCTCAGGCAGGCCCAGAGCCAGAGTCCCTCCCAACCCTGAGAATGCTGCCGGGGCCCCCAGACCCCATCCCAGCCCTCTCGGTGTTTCCATGGGGAGAAAGCCCCAGGCTGAGGCTCGGGAGGGTGGGTTGTGGGTCTGCAGGACTGTCTGCCGTCCTGGTCAGTGGTGTGACCCATCTTGTGTTGGCTCCTTCTGAGTGTCAGTTTCTACACAGCCACAGCACAGAGGAGTTGGAAGAAGCATGAGGCTCCTGGGGCTCAGCTCAGTTTTCCAGATGGCAACACGGGCCCTAATCAGGACCTCCACAGAGCCAGGGGTCAGGTTGAGAAGCTGCTTCCCACAGGGCCCCAGGGGCTCACCTTGGCCAGGGGCAGCACCAGGAAGGCCCCTCCCCCACTGGCCTCACAGATCAGGGCCACGAACTTAGGGTTGACGGCACAGAAACCACTGTCCCAGGTGGTCTGTGAGACGCGAACATCCTCATAGCACTGGTCGGCCTTGGCCGGCTGTCCAAACACGTGGCGGAACTTGCTGGAGCGGACCACCTGCCGGCTCATTCTGGGGGCACACAGGTTAAAAGCGTTTCTCCCTTCAGGTCAACTCAGATCTTCCAGTGGCCCCCACCTCGTAGGACACCCCTCAGTCTGGCTTTTGAGGTCCCAGCATTATCTCCAGAGGCTCCCTACCGTGGCTGATGCCTGTTCCCCTTTGTCGGCCTCTTCTCCCGTCTAACCTGCAAGCTCCTTTCTCCCTGGCCCCCAGCCACTCTGAGCCACCCTCTCAATCTGTACCCTCAGCCTCTGCAGCAGAGCCTGGCGTGGTGTTGCCCCCACTGCATGTTTGTTGACTGACTGGCTGACGGATGCAGAGCCTGTCCTTCCTAATGGTTCAGACTCAGGCGTCATCAGCCCAGATGGCTCTGAGGGTGGGTTCTCTCTTAGTTACCGTGTCCAGAGCCCACCTCCCTCACACCCACACAGAGTGCCTCCTAAAGGCAGGGGCAGGGGCTGGCCTCCCTTGCCTGCTGGCACAGGGCTGGATACAGGAGGAAGTGGCGTGGGGGCTGCCGGAGCAAAGTGAGGCGGCAGGATGGCTTCCCCAGCAGGTCTCTGGGCACCAGAAGCCATCAATGGCTCAGGTCCCAGTATCTCCTCCTCCCCATACCTCTGCCTCTCGCCTCCGCTCAGAAAAGCAGGTGCTCTTAAGAGCCATCTCGACCCCCATGTGAACTACACACAGGAAGGGAGAGGCCACTCCGACTTCTCTGATGTCCAGCTAGGATGATTTCCCCCAGTGTCTGGGTGGGGAGTCAGGAACTCCAGGGGCGACCCTGTGCCAACCGCATCACCAACTGCATCACCTTCTTGCTCAGGGAGGGATCTTTGCTGCTGCTCAGAGGGTGCTGTGCCCAGAGCCTCTGCCCCTAGCCTCAGCTTCGCCTGCTCACTGGGGACTCCAGCACCCCCGGCCACCCCAGGATTCCCAAGGAGGCTGCTAGGTCGGCCTGCCCAGAGAGCGGTGAGGAGCATATGTGAAGAGCCCTAGTCTTGAGGGGCAGCCTGGGTCTAGAGAGAGGGGAGCCCCAGACCAGAGGTGGGGGGCAGGAAGCCATGCCCCACCCTGCCTCCTCCCCCGCCGCAGGTACCAGGCCCGGAAACCACGGAAAGGGGAACTTGGGCTTTTCTTGTTTTGCTCTCAACCCCTTCCTGTCTCCAAGGCTAGGGCAGCTGCCCCACTCACCCCACCCTGCCCCATCCCCACCCTCCTCAAGACTCAATTCCGGGGGGAGTCGGGGCCGCGCCACTGTGCTGACCCCCGGCCACCCACCTCCATCTTGGCCACGGTGGTCCCTCGCCCTTGCCTCGGCAGAGCGCTCTGGAGCCCCAGCGGCCCCTACTCCAGGCAGCGTACACCCGCGGGCTGCTGCGCCCGTTCCCTGGCCCCTGCGCTGGCCGGGTCGCGGTGACAGCCGCGCGCCCCCGCAGCCCGCGGCTCCCACGCGCGCCGCCCCACAGGTGGCCCTCGCCCTGGCCCACCCGCGCCTCCCAGGCCCAGCCTCACCTGCTGCCGAGAGAGGACAGTGACCCCCAAAAGCCGGAGGTGGAGGAGGAGGAGGAGGAAGGAGCTGGAGGAGCCGGGGACTCGCCCGCTGAGGATGCTCTTGTCAAGACAATGAATGAGAAGCAGCCGTGCGCCCGCCTCCGGGGTGGCCGCGCCCCTTGGGGCGGAGCTCTTCCAGGCCCGCCCTGCGCTCCCCCGGCTCCGGCGGCTGCCGCCTCCCAACCGAACCCCAGCCCGCGCAGCGCGCGGGTCCCCAACCTAAGCATAGGCTGCCCGTCCGCCGCCGGGAAGCGAATCTGCACTTCTTTTTAACATGTCAAAACGCAAAAATACCCCGTTGCTTCTTTCCTTCCTGCTTCCACCCCCAGCCTCCTCGCCAACCTTTCCCTGGCAGGCACGAAAGCGCCCCAGGCCAGCCCGCCAGGCCTCGGTGCCCGGCCCGGCCCGGCCCGGCTGCGCCGCCGCCTCCTCCCAGCCCTGCAGACGCCCGCTCTGGGGGCGCGGGGAGCGCGGGCGAGAAGGAGCCCCGAGCGCGCCCCTGGACCCAGGGGACCTGGCTCTTGCCTGGCTCTAAGATCTACGCATGGGTGGCCCCGAGAGTCGTTTCGCCTCCCTGGGTCTCCTGTCTTCATTGGGAGCACCCCTGCCCTCCTGCTGAAATAATTGGGCATCACGGGCACCTACTTTGTGCCAAGGGCTATAGAGGCGAGCAAGCCAGGCAGACTTCCGCCCCTGAAGAGCCAGCCTGGGGGAAGGAGGAGGAGCCCACAGCCGCCCCTAGCCCAGGCCTCGACCAGGCTCAAGGGCAAAGAGGGGTAGTTCCCACCCTTGGAATCAGAGGGACTCTCGGAGGCAGCAACAGCGGGCAGGAAAGGCCCGCTCTAGAGTCAGACTTTGTCGTGAATGTGACCGCAATCTGTCACCTGCTGACTGACGTGAGGCTGCGACTTAGCTTTTCTCAGCCTTGGTTTCTCCCTCTGTAACAGTCATACCTGCCACATAAGAGGTATGGGGATGATTACCTAAAATAACTCAAGGAAGTTAGTAAGCACCTCATCTAGAAAGTGGCATGTGCTTAATACATGTTAGTTCTGGGGCGGTCACTGTGGCTTATGCCTGTAATCCCAGCACTGTGGAAGCCAAGGCTGGCCGATCACCTGAGGTCAGGAGTTCGAGACTGGCCTGGCCAACACGGTGAAATCTCTACTAAAAATACAAACATTATTCTGTTGTGGCACACGCCTGTACTCCTAGCTACTCAGAAGGCTGAGGCATGAGAATAGCTTGAACCCAGGAGGCACAGGCCACAGTGAGCCAAGATCACACCACTATACTCCAGCCTTGAGAAAGAGCAAGACTCTGTCTCATTAAAAAAGAAAAGCTTAACTCTCATCATTCTTGTTAACAGAGCATCTGGGCTGGGCCTGTAAGGATGGGAAAGAGCCAACAGGCAAGGCTAGAGAGGTGTCCTGTAGGCTGAGGAACAGCCCAGTCATGTGGAAAGGTTCAAGGAACAGCAAGGGATGGGTTCAAGTCCCACCCCTGCCATTGATTGACTGTGCCATCTTGGCCAAGAAGCCTAATCTCTGAACCTCATTTTCTCATTGGTAAATGGGGAATTAATAACATTTGTCCTGCCCACCTCACAAAATTATGAGGCTCCGGCCAGGTGTGGTGGCTCATGCCTGTAATCCCAACACTTTGGAAGGTCAAGGCAGGCAGACCTGAGGTCAGGAGTTGGAGACCAGCCTGGCCAACATGGCGAAACCCCGTCTCTACTAAAAAGAAAACAAAGCTGGGCACAGTGGCTTATGCCTGTAATCCCAGCACTTTGGGAGGCTGAGGCAGGCGGATCACCTGAGGTCAGGAGTTGAAGACCAGCCTGGGCAACATAACAAGACCTCATCTCTACAAAAAAAATTGAAATTAGCCAGCCGTGATGGCATGCACCTGTGCTCTCAGGTACTTAGGAGGCTGAGGTGGGAGGACTGGTTGAGCCCAGGAGTTCCAGGTTAACAGTGGGCTGTGATTGCACCATTGCATTCCACCCTGGATGAGAGGGAGACCCAGTCTCATTTCAAAGAAAAAAAAGGGGGGACCTTTGCCTCTCTTGTTCCTGATGGTCGAGTCTCTTATCATTGCCTCTGTCTCTTTTTTTTAGACAAAGTCTTGCTTTGTTGCTCTGGCTGGGTTGCAGTGGCATGATCACAGCTCACTGCAGCCTCAATCTCCCATGCTCAAACGATCCTCCCATCCATCCTTGGAGTCTCCCTAGTAGCCGGGACCACAGGCACACGCCCACCATACCTAGCTAATTTTTTTCTTTTTGAGGTGGAGTCTCACTCTGTCACCCAGACTGGAGTACGATGGTGCGATTTCAGCTCACTGCAACTTCCGCCTCATGGGTTCAAGCGATTCTCCTGCCTCAGCCTCCCAAGTAGCTGGGACTATAGGTGCATGCCACCACGCCTGGCTAATGTTTTTTTTAGTACAGACGGGGTTTCAACATGTTCACCAGGATGGTCGTGACCTCCTGACCTCGTGATCTGCCCACCTCGACCTCCTAAAGTACTGGGATTACAAGCGTGAGCCACTGTGGCCAGCCTAATTTTTAAATTTTGGTAGAGACGGGATCTCACTATGTGGCCTAGGTGAGTCTCAACCTCTTGGGCTCCAGCAGTCCTCCTGCCTCAGCCTCCCAAAGTGCTGCAATTACAGGCATGAGCCACTGTGCCTGGCCCCAGCGCCCCTTCCTTGATTTTCTTTCGGGGAACCAACTCTTTCTCACAGGCAGTCCATGAGGTTCAGGAGGGGACCTAGCTTAGTCACATGGCCTGTGCTTTCCAGCCAAAGCAATCTGTTTTCATTGGCACAAGGATGGGCACTTGATGATTCATCTTGTGTCCAAGACTCATCTTGGAGCTGCTGTGAAAAAGATGCCCTCTTTCCCCTGGGGGCTAGGAAACTGATAGGATGTAAGCCCAGCACTGCTGGTGACATCTTGTTGGCATGCAGGAAAAGCTGGCCAGAGCTGGGCATGGTGGCCCACGCCTGTAATCCCAGCAGTTTGGGAGGCCAAGGCAGGTGGATCACCTGAGGCCAGGAGTTTGAGACCAGGCTGCCCAGCATGGCGAAACCCCATCTCCACTAAAAATACAAAAATTAGCCAGGCATGGTGGTGTGCACCTGTAGTCCCAGTTGCTTGGAAGGCTGAGGCATGAGAATCACTTGAACCTGGGAGGCAGAGATTTTGGTAAGCCGAGATCACGCATTGTACTCCAGCCTGGATGACAACACAAGACTCCATCAAAAAAAAAAAAAAAAAAAGCTCACCACGAGTCTACACAGAGGTCTGCAGAGGCAAGATATGCAGACAGACATATTCTTAAGATGGTTTGAGTATCTAGATCAAGCTGTGTCTGAAATACTTAACTTTTGAGTTGTGTAAGGCAATGCAGTCCTTTTCCACGTAAGCCAATAAATTTGAGTTGGATTTCTGGCACTTACAGCTGAAAAGGTTCTGATTACACCTACTCGGGAGGGAGACAGGACCAGAGACCTTTCCAAGGAGCCAGATACCTACAGTAGAAGTGGACTGTAGTGTTGGGATAAAGTTCAGACCTTTTTATTTTTGAGGCAGTCTGGCTCTGTCACCCAGGCTTGAGTACAGTGGTACCATCTCTGCTCACTGCAACATGCGCCTCCCAGGTTCGAGCGATTCTCCTGACTCAGCCTCCAAAGTAGCTGGGATTATGGGCACATGCCACCTTGCCTGGCAAATTTTTGTATTTTTAGCAGAGAGGGGGTTTCACCATGTTGGCCAGGCTGGTCTCGCACTCCTGAGCTCAGGTGATTCACCAGCCTTGACCTCCCAAAGTGTTGGGATTGCAGGTGTGAGCCACCATGCCCAGCCAAATTTCAGAGTCTTTATAGCAAGGTTCACAGAGCTTCCCTGGTCTGTCCCACCCAAAGGAGGCTGTGGGGCATGGTGGGGTGGGGAATCCCGGAGAACGCTGGTTTCAGCATCTCCTTGCTGTCCCTGACCAGATTCGGTTTCCTCATCTAGGACAGGTGCACAGTGACCCTTACTTTACAGAGGATGAGGACTAATGGAAACAGTATATAAATGCTGGGCACCAGGAACCAGGCTGGAGTGTGCTGGCAAATTTCCCCATCCCCTCCACCTTCTCCATGGAGAAAGTGTGGCCCTAGAATGACACAAGTAACATGTTGTCTTTGGGAAGTCACTTCCTCTTGGAGTTTCTGCCCTTCTCTTGGTAGCATGCTTTATATACACATGAAAGGCACTCTTTTTCTTTTTCTTTTTTCTGAAACAGAGTCTTACTCTGTTGCCCAGGCTGGAGTGCAGTGGCCCGATCTTGGTTCACTGTAACCTCCGCCTCCCAGGTTCAAGCGAGTCTCCTGCCTCAGCCTCCTGAATAGCTGGGATTACAGGCACTCGCCACCATGCCCGACTAATTTTTTGTATTTTTAGTAGACACAGGGTTTCACCATGTTGGCCAGGCTGATCTCAAACTCCTGATCTCAGGTGATCTACCTGCCTTGGCCTCCCAAAGTGCTGGCCCCTTTTCTTATTTTTAATTTAATTTAATTAACATTTATTTTTGAGACAGGGTCTCACTCCGTCGCCCAGACTGGAGTGCAGTGGCACAAACAGCTCGTGGCAGCCTCCACCTCCCAGGTTCAAGCGAGCAATCTTCTCACCTCAGCCTCTCAAGTCGCTGGGACTACAGGCACATGCCATAATACCCAGCTAACTTTTAAACTTTTTGTAGAGATGAGGGTTTTGCTATATTGCCCAGGCTGGTCCTGAACTCCTGAACGCAAGCAATTCTCCTGCCTCAGCTTTTCCCAAAGTGCTGGGATTACAGGTGTGAGCCACCTCACCCAGCCCTCTTTTAATTTTTTTAGAGACAAGGTCTCACTGTGTTGCTTATTTGCCATCCTCTTCCTCACCCATCCTTCCATCAATCCACCCATGTAATTGTGTCCCAGGCAGGATGCTTAATGCGGAGGGCGGAATTCAGAGGCTAATTAGCACACCCCTGCCCTTAGAGGACAGCTGATCAAGAGAGGACTGATGAACACTGGCAACCCAGGCCAGGCCAACAGTGCCCTGCAAACTAATTCCAGGCTTTTTTTTTTTTTTTTTTTTTTTGAGACAGTTTCACTCTTGTTGCCCAGGCTGGAGTGCAACGGTGCAATCTCAGCTCACTGCAACCTCCGTTCCCCTGTTTCAAGAGACTGTCCTGCCTCAGCCTCCTGAGTAGCTGGGATTATAGGCATGCACCACTATGCCCTGCTATTTTTTTATTTTTTAGTAGAGATGGGGTTTCACCCTATTGGTCAGGCTGGTTTGGAATTCCTGACCTCAGGTGATCCACCCACCTCAGCCTCCCAAAGTGCTAATTCCAGGCCTTTAATTGGAACTTTCTGTTGGATAACTCACATTATAGGATAAAGGTCTAAGAAATGCTGATAGTCATCTCACCATCTGAAGCAGGACTGCCTGAGAACAGAACCAGCCTAGAGGACAGTAAAGTTAGGAAAGGGAGAAAGCAAGACAGACCAGACTCCTGGAGTCCTGGATCCAGCTGCACTTGAAGCTTGCTTTTTCTGGCTTCGAATTATCTTTTTTTTCTTATCAAACGTGAGCTAGGTTTCTTTCTTTCTTTTTAACTTGTGATGGTAATAAGGTTGTATTTATCTCTTTTTATTTTTTTTAAATTATTTTTTTGAGATGGCGTTTCACTCTGTTGTTCAGGCTAGAGTGCAGTGCGTGATCTTGGCTCATGGCAACCTCTGCCTCCCAGGTTCAGGCGATTCTCCTGCCTCAGCCACCTGAGTAGCTGGGATTACAGACGTTCACCACCACATCTGGCTAATTTTTTTTTTTTTTTTTTTTTGTATTTTTAGTAGAGACGGGGTTTCACCATATTGGCCAGGCTGGTCTCGAACACCTGACCACAGGTGATCCGTCTGCTTTGGCCTCCCAAAGTGCTGGGATTACAGGTGCGAGCCACTACTCCTGGCCTATTTTATCTCTTTAAAAACATTTTTTAAGCTTTTTGGCTTTTTGTTTGTTTGTTTGAATCGGGGTCTCACACTATCACTCAGGCTGGAGTGCAGTGGCTTGATTAGAGCTCACTGTGGCCTCAATCTCCTAGGCTCCAGCAATCCTCTACCTTGGTCTCCTAAAGTGCTGGGACTTACCAGCATGAGCCACCTCATGCAACCATTTACAGTTTTAAACTTTTATTGTAGATTTTTTTTTTTTTTGAGATGGAATCTCACTCTGTTGCTCAGGCTGGAGTGCAGTGGTGCAATCTCAACTTACTGCAACCTTCACCTCCTGGGTTCAAGCGATTTTCCTGCCTCAGCCTCCCAAGTAGCTGGGATTACAGGTGCACACCACCACGCCTAGCTAATTTTGTATTTTTAGTAGAGATGGGGTTTCACCATGTTGGCCAGGCTGGTCTTAAATTCCTGACCTCAAGTGATCTGCCCACTTCGGCCTCCCAAAGTGCTGGGATTACAGGCTTGAGCCACTGTGCCCGGCTTGTAGACATTTTTAAATACAGAAAATGGGAATAATGATATAATAAACTCTCTTGTACCCATCATCCAGCTTTGACAATGGTCAACATAAATTGGCAATATTTGATTCAAATATGGCAATATTAACAAACATTGATTCATTTCTTCTTCCACACTATTTTCTTAGAATATATTAAAACAAATCTCAGACACCCTAGCATTTCAACTTAAATACTTCAGTATTTACTTCTCATACAAAGGGACTTTAAAAAATCTCTTTAATCAGGCAAGATGCAGTGGTTTACACCTGTAATCCCAGCACTTCGGGAGATCAAGGTGGGCAGATCACCTGAGAACAGAAGTTTGAGATGAGCCTGGCTAACATCACAAAACCCTTTCTCTACAAAAATACAAAAATTATCTGGGCGTGGTGGTATGTGCCTGTAATCCCAGTGCAGTGGTGTGATCTCAGCCCACTGCAACCTCTGCCTCCTGTGTTCAAGTGAGTCTCCTGCCTCAGCCCCCTGAGTAGCTGGGATAGGTGCACACCACCACACCTGGCTAATTTTTGCATTTTTTGTAGACATAGAGTTTCACCATGTTGCCTAGGCTGGTCTTGATTTCTTGGGCTCAAGCGATCCTCCCACCTTGGCCTCCCAAATGCTGGATTGGGAGGATTACAGGTGTGCACCACCATGCCTGGCAGATTCTTTTTATTCTACTTGTAATTTTATTTTTTTCTTTTTAAAACCTTCTGTATTTACATACAGCAAAATACACTTTAATTTTCATACAATAAAACACATTCATTTTAAGTGCATGTCAGTTTTGACAAATATAAATACCCATGTAATTACCACCATAATCAAAATATAAAATGCTCCCATCACCCTTAAAAGCTCCTTCCACAATCAATTCCCAGCCTCAGCCCAGACAACCACTGATCTGTTTGCTGTCATTATAAACTAATTTTGCCTGTTCTAGAATGTTCCACACAAATGAAAGACACAGTATGGGTCTGGTTTTTTCACTCTTTATGATGTTTTAAGATTCGTAACGTCTGCTGGGCACGGTGGCTCAAGCCTCTAATCCCAGCACTTTGGGAGGCCGAGGCGGGTGGGTCACGAGGTCAAGAGATCGAGACCATCCTGATCAACATGGTGAAACCCCGTCTCTACTAAAAATACAAAAATTAGCTGGGCATGATGGCGCGAGCCTGTAATCCCAGCTACTCAGGAGGTTGAGGCAGGAAGAGAATTGCCTGAACCCAGAAGGCGGAGGTTGCGGTGAGCCGAGATCGAGCCATTGCACTCCAACCTGGGTAACAAGAGTGAAACTCAGTCTCAAAAAAACAAAAAAAAAGATTCATAACGTTATTGTATGTCAGATTAGGATTATTTTACCTAACCACAACACTGTTATGTAATACATAATTAATTACACCTTAAAAATTTAGCAATAATTTTT
This sequence comes from Cebus imitator, assembly GCF_001604975.1. Classification (NCBI taxonomy): domain Eukaryota; kingdom Metazoa; phylum Chordata; class Mammalia; order Primates; family Cebidae; genus Cebus; species Cebus imitator. The sequence goes on from NW_016108044.1 coordinate 245,434, forward strand.
TGGTAAATGTACTAAAATTTAATCATCCATAAAAGGTTTTTTGTTTTTGTTTTTGTTTTTGTTTGTTTGTTTGTTTTTCCAGAAAGGGTCTTGCTCTGTCACCCAGGCTGGAGTGCAGTGGCACAATCTCAGTTTACTACAGCCTTCACCTCCTGGGTGCAAGCAATTCTCATGCTTCAGCCTCTCAAGTATCAGGGACTACAGGAGTGCACCACCCCTCCTGGCTAATTTTTGTGTTTTTAGTGGAGATGGGGTTTCGCCATGTTCGTCAGGCTGGTCTCGAACTCCTGGCCTCAAGTGATCTGCCCACCTTGGCCTCCCAAAGTGCTGGGATTACAGGCATGAGCCACCACACCCAGCCCAGAGATATAATTTAACAGTAAAACATAATAAGCTATGTTAAAGTTGGTTTAGTATAACCTTGTGCAACCTGTGGCCCAGGATGGCTTTAAATGCAGCCCAACACAAATTTGTAAACTTTCTTAAAACATCATGAGATTTTTTTTTTTTTAAGCTCATCAGCTATCGTTAGTGTTAGTGTATTTTATGTGTGGCCCAAGACAATTCTTCTTCTTCCATTGTGCTCCAGGGAAGCCAAACGATTGAATATGCTGGTTTAGTATATTATATATTTTATCTTTGAAAGCCATAGAAATCATTTGTCCCACTTTTTTTTCTATAAAAGATCCATTTTCCCAAAGCCTTCTGCACAAATTTTAATTATAATGCAATGACAGATGATATCTCGTAATTTTTAAAATATAACATGAAGTCAATGGCTCAAAAAGTCATCTGCTGCAATAATTTGAGGGCAAGTTTCATAATATATATCATTGCAGATATAATGATTCGACTTTTCAGTGCTTGGCAGAGAGGAATCGTGATTAAAAGGTCTATATGAAATCATTTGAGGCTGAGTGTGGTGACTCATGCCTGTAATCCAGCACTTCGGAAAGCCAAAATGGGAGGACTGCTTGAGCCCAGGAGTTCGAGACCAGCCTGGGCAACACAGTAGGACCTTGTCTCTACCAAAAATGTAAAAGGAAAAAACAATTAACTGGGCATGGTGGCGCATGCCTGCAGTCTCAGCTACTCGGGTGGTGGCTGAGGTGGGAGGATTGCATAGACCCAGAAGGTCAAGGTTACCGTGAACCAAGATTGTGTCACTGCACTCCAGCCTCAGTGACAGACAGAGATCCTGTCTCAAAAAAAAAAAAAAAAAAAAAAGAGAGAGAGAGAGAGAAAGAGGGAAAGAAAACATTTGATAATAGGCCAGGCCGCAGTGGCTCATGCCTGTAATCCTAGCACTTTGGGAGGCCAAGGCAGGCAGATCACGTGAGGTCAGGAGTTTGAGACCAACCTGGACTACATGGTGAAACCCTGTTTATACCAAAAATACAAAAATTAGCCAGGTGTAGTGACACACACCTGCAGTCCCAGCTACTTGGGAGGCTGAGGCAAGAGAATCACTTGAACCTGGGAGGCGGAGGTTACAGTGAGCCGAGATTGTGCCACTGCACTCTAACCTGGGTGAGAGTGAGACTGTCAAAAAAAAGAAAGACGAAAGGAAGGAAGAAAGGAAGGAAGAAAAGAGAGAGAAAGAAGGAAAGAAAAAGAAATAAAGAAAGGAAGGAAGGAATCATTTGATAATAGTTGCAATATCTAACATTTGAAATGCATCCATGCTCTTCTGTATGATCACATTAAAATTGAGTGTATTTATTTTCACATCTGTTAAAGCAGCCTTTGCAAAGGATAAATACTATTGTCTTGTAGTCCAAGAGATATACACAGAGCAATATTTTTTCTGCAGGGAATGTGCAAACCAACATAAGATCTAAATTCTCCATGTAATATATAAAGCAGGAGAAGCCTCATTAGATTTCTTTTCTGAATTCTGGGATGCTGACACTTTCCAATTAAGCAACAGTTCTTCATCCTGCAGTTGGCTCAGAGCTGCAGCTGACTATGGGCCTGCCGCAGCAGACACGAGTTCTTTTTTTTTTTTTTTTCTTCTGAGACGGAGTTTTGCTGTTTCGCCTTTCCCCCAGGCTGCAGTGGAGTGGCACTATGCTAGCTCACTGCAACCTCTGCCCTCCAGGTTGAAGCGATTCTCCTGCCTCTGCCTCTGGAGTAGCTGGGATAATAGGCGCCCGCCACCACACCGTGCTAATTTTTGTATTTTTAGTAGAGATGGGGTTTTACCATGTTAGTCAGGTTGGTCTCCTGACCTCAGTTGATCCACCTGCCTCCACCTCCCAAAGTGCTGGGATTGCAGGCGTGAGCCATCACACCTGTCTATTATTTCTATTTTTTGTAGAGGCGGGGTTTCACCATGTTGGCTAGGCTGGTCTTGAACTCCTGACCTCAGGTGATCTGTCTGCTTCAGCCTCCCAAAGTGCTGGGATTACAGGTGTGCACCACCACGCCCGGCCTGAACTAGATCTTGAATAAGAGTTTGCCAAGCAAAGAAGAGAGGCAAGGGGGAGAAGAGCCATTCAGATCAAGGCAGGAAAAGATCATGACGTTTTAGGGAATGGAGAGCTGTTCCCCAAGGCTGGGGCCTCATGTACTTGGGGTGATAGGAAAGGTCAGAACACTGGGAAGGTCTATTGGTGGGGAAGCGTGGGGGACATCAAACAGGGCCTTCTCAAGGAGTTTTCTCTAGTGTAGCAAGGAGCCCACACAAGTCTCCAAGTAAAGAAGTAACAAAGTCTCATTGGCAAAAGATTGCTCTGGTAGCCTGGCACCTCCTGGTGTGGCCTTGATCTTCCGTCCACCTGCAGGCTGAGCGCTGACTCACATTTTGAAAGCGCTCCTGCCCAGGCACAGTGGCTCATGCCTGGAGGGCCAGCACTTTGGGAGGACGAGGCAGGAGGATCACTTGAGACCAGGAGTTTGAGACAAGCCTGGACAACATAGTGAGACTTCATTTCTACAAAATATGAAATATGGGCTGGGCTCGGTGGCTCACACCTGTAATCTCAGCACTTTGGGAGGCCAAGGCAGTCAGATCACCTGAGGTCAGGAGTTCGAGATCAGCCTGGCCAACATGGAGAAACCCCATCTCTACCAAATACAAAAAAGTAGCCGGGCATGGTGGTGCATGCCTGTAATCCCAGCTACTTGGGAGTCTGAGGCAGGAGGATCACTTAAACTCAGGAGGCAGAGGTTGGAGTGAGCTGAGATGCCACCACTGCACTCCAGCCTGGGCAACAAGAGTGAAACTCTGACTCAAAAAAATTAAAAATTAAATTAAATTAAATTCAATATCAGCCAGGTGTGGTGGTGTGTGCCTGTAGTCCTAACTACTCGGGAGGCTGAAGCAGGAGGATCCCTTGAGCCCAGGAGTTGGAGGCTGCAGTGAGCTATGATCATGTCACTGCACTCCAGCCTGGATGACAGAGGGAGACCTGACTCTGAAAAAAATTTTTTAAAGTAATGGCTCTCATTGGGCCTAAGGAAAATCCCTCTTGGGACATATTCCTCCCATTTCTTCCGTGACCTCACTCCGTCGTTTCACCCTTTTCTCCTCTACTGCCAGGCCTCTCTCTGCAGACCCCCTTTTTTCAGGATGTAAGATACGCCCAGGTTCCTGTGTGCAGGGGGAGCCTCTCTCAACTTGGCAACCTCAAACCACTTCCCTGTTTCACTCCTATTGTTCACTTGAGAGAGTGGTGGACACTCACTGTCTCCACTTCCTCATTTCCTACTTTTCCACCTACTTGAGTCTGGCTTCCGCCCTCGCCATTCCACATAGATTTGCCCTTTCCGGGGCCACCAGTAACCTCCTGGTCATCAAATCAGACAAACACATTTTGGTGATCATCCGATGCTACTGACTACGCCTCCCTCTTGAATAGGCTCCTTTGACATCTGCGACGCACCCTCCCCTTTTTCCTCTGTAGCTTTCTCTGTCAGTACCCTGTGGGGTGTCTCTTCCTTTGCTTTACCCATGATATGCAGAGTCCTCCCAGGACTCCATCTCTTAGTGACTTGCTTAGAGAAAGGGTCTTGCTCTGTCACCCAGGCTGGAGTGCAGAAGCACAATCACAGCTCACGGCAGCCTCGAAGTCCTGGGCTCAAGCGATCCTCCTGCTTCGGCCTCCCAAAGTGCTGGGACTACAGGTGTGCAACACCATGCCTGGCTCATATTTGTGTTTTTTTGTAGAGGTTGCCCGGGGGAGGTCCCACAATGTTGCCCAGGCTGGTCTTGAACTCCTGGCCCTAAGCAATTCACCCATCTCAGCCTCCCGAAGTGCTGAGATTACAGGCATGAGCCCCTCCCCCCCATCTCTTCCTGTTGCACTCAAATTCCCCACACTATCGCATTCACATCAGCAGCTTCAACTGGAAACTCTGATGACTCCCAGCCTGTCTCTGAGGTGCAAAGCTGTCCCTGTATTCCCTGGTTCTGACATGCATGTCCCATTAGCACCCCAGGGAGGGCCTTCTGGAGGGGGGAGTCTTGAGTCTTGACCTTGAATCCTCCCCTTTCTCTCCACTACCACTGACACTAACTGAATTGAGTTGCTTCTGTCATTGCCCAAATCCCCTATCTGCGGGCAGTCTTGCCTTCCACTGATCCATCTTTTATTTATTTTTATCTTTTAAAAAAATTTAAAAATGGCCAGGCGCGGTGGCTCAAGCCTGTAATCCCAGCACTTTGGGAGGCCGAGGCGGGTGGATCACGAGGTCAAGAGATC
>NW_016108044.1:250244-251480 GCF_001604975.1 Cebus imitator
AAAAAATTAGCTGGGCATGGTGGCGCGTGCCTGTAGTCCCAGCTACTCAGGAGGCTGAGGCAGGAGAATTGCCTGAAACCAGGAGGCGGAGGTTGCGGTGAGGTGAGATCGCGCCATTGCACTCCAGCCTGGGTAACATGAGCGAAACTCCGTCTCAAAAAAAAAAAATTTAATTTAATTTAAAAAAAATTTAAAAAATCTTTTAAATTATTATTTTTTGTCTTTTTTCTATTTTTTTCCTCTAACATGGATCATAGGAAATAATAAATTATTATTGTATTTATTTATTTATTTTTGAGATGGATCTTGCTCTGTGGCCCAGGCTGGAGTGCAGTAACGCAATCTCGGCTCACTGCAACCTCCATTTTCTGGGTTGAAGCGATTCTCCTGCCTCAGCCTCCTGAGTAGCTTGGATTACAGGCCCACACCACCACACCCAGGTAATTTTTGTATGTTTAGTGACAGGGTTTCACCATGGTGGCCAGGCTGGTCTTGAACTCCTGACCTTGTGATCCACTCGCCTCAGCCTCCCACAGTGCTGGGATTACAGGTGTGAGCCACCACACCCGGCCTATTTATTTATGTATTTGAGAAGCAGTCTTGCTCTATTGCTCTGGGTGGAGTGCAGTGGCATGATCTCAGCTCACTGTAACCTCCACCTCCTGGGTTCAAGCGATTCTCAGGCCTCAGCCTCCCGAGTAGCTGGCATTACAGGTGCCTACCACCACACCCAGCTAATTTTTGTATTTCTAGTAGAGACAGGATTTCACCATGTTGGCCAGGCTGGTCTCGAACCCCTGACCTCAGGTGATCTGCCCACCTCGTCAGCCTCCCAAAGTGCTGGGACTCCAGGTGTGAGTCCCTGGCCCGACCTGATCCATCTTTTATCATGTTGCTAGAATCCCTTGCCTAAAAGGCAAACATGATCATAATATGCCTACCTGAAAACACCCTACCAGCAACTCTGCACCTCTAGAAAACACCAAAACTCCCCAGCATGGCATGCGAAGCCTTTCACCATCCTCCCCATCCACCTGCCCAACCTGCTGGTCATTACCCAAGCTCAGTGCACGTCCTCATTCCTCTGGTGCAGTGGCTGAGCCCTCAGATGTCCACAAGGGAAGGGCTGGAGGTGGGTGTTCTGTTCTGGGTATTTGTGGAGTAACAGATCATCTCAAAGCTGTATGACTTAAATTGACAACTCTTTTTTTTTTTTTTTTTGAGATGAGGTCTTTG
>NW_016108044.1:253605-255276 GCF_001604975.1 Cebus imitator
TTTCGAGATGGAGTTTTGCTCTTGTTACCCAGGCTGGAGTGCAGTGGTGTGATTTCGGCTCACAGCAACCTTCGCCTCCCAGGTACAACCAATTCTGCCTCAGCCTCCCGAGTAGCTGGGATTACAGGCATGCGCCACTACGCCCGGCTAATTTTGTATTTTGAGTAGAGACAGGGTTTCAGCATACTGGCCAGGTTGGTCTCTAAATTCCGACCTCAGGTAATCCTCCCACCTCGGTCTCCCAAAGTGCTGAGATTATAGGCATGAGCCACTGCGCCTGGCCCTGGCTAATATTTTATATTATTTATTAAGTGAGGATCTCCCTGTGTTGCCCAGGCTGGTCTTGAATTCCTGGGCTCAAGGGATCCTACTGCCTTGGCCCTCCAAAGTGCTGGGATTACAGATGTGAGCCACCGCACTGGGGCTATGATTTATTATTATTTTGTTTTTTTGTTTGTTTTGAGACATGGTCTCACTTCGTTGCCCAGGTTGCAGTTCAGCAGTGTGACCTCAGCTCACTGCAGCCTCTGCCTCCTCGGTTCAAGCAATCCTCCCACCTCAGCCTCCTGAGTAGCTGGGACCACAGGCGTATGCCCAGCTAATTTTTTACATTTTTTGTAGACACAAGGTTGCACCATGTTGCCCAGGCAGGTCTTGAACTCCTGAGCTCACAGCACTTTTGGCCTCCCAAAGTGCTGAGATTATAGGCGTGAGCCACTGCGCCTGGCCAAATTGACAACCATTTTGTTATTTCTCATTATTCTAGGGTTTTGAGAGGAAGTGTCCCAAGAAAGGAAGCAAAAGATGCCAGTCGGCTGAAAGGGTAGGCCTGTAATTGTCACGGCATGACTTCTACCACATGCTGTCGGTTAAACAGTCACGGGGACTGGGTGTGGTGGCTCACACCTGTAATCTCAGCACTTTGGGAGGCCAAGGCAGGGGGATCGCTTAGGGCCAGGAGTTCAAGACCAGTCTGGGCAGCAAAGTGAGACCCTTGTTTCTACAAAAAATTTAAAAATTAGTTGGACTATAGGTGGCATGTGCCTATAGTTCCAGCTGCTTGAGAGGCTGAGGTGGGAGGATCGCTTGAGGTCAAGTCTGCAGTGAGCTATGATCACACGACTGCACTCCAACCTGGGTAATAGAGTGAGACCCTGTCTATACACAAATAAATAAATAAACAAACAAACAAACCACTCTTTTTGGAGACAGATGGGGTTTCACCATGTTGGTCAGGCTGGTCTTGAACCCCTGAGCTAAGGTGATCCACCTGCCTCGGCCTCCCAAAGTGCTAGGATTATAGGTGTGAGCCACCGTGCCCGGCCAACTCCTCCTTTTGATGTGGAAATTTACAAAGGATTGGCAGAGTCTTTCAGGACTGTGCAGGTAACGTGAGCATCTGAGGCAGGGGGTGTGAACCAGAACGGCGAGTGGAGGGGCCGTGGCGGTGCCAGCCACTTGTCACCATGGGGAAATGCTGGCCCTGTGTAGCCAAACTTGGCTTTTCAAGGTAAAGTGGAGATATGGATTTTTATGTGAAAGCTCTAGATCTTTCAATGTTGGCAACTAATTCAACAATTTCTAAAAATGTTGTGTGAGCAAAACTAAATATGTCTTTGGTTTGGATGTGGTTTTTCTGGACGGATTTTTTTTTTTTTTTTTTTTTTTTTT
>NW_016108044.1:256476-259032 GCF_001604975.1 Cebus imitator
CAGCTCAAAAAAAAAAAAAAAAAACCAACTTGGCAAGGTGCAGTGGCTCACGCCTGTAATCCCAACGCTTTGGGAGGTCCAGGCAGGCAGATCACTTGAGGTCAGGAGTTCAATACCAGCCTGGCCAACACAGTGAAACCCCCATCTCTACTAAATATACAAAAATTACCTGAGCTTGGTGGTGCGTGCCTATGGTCCCAGCTGCTTGAGAGGCTGAGGCAGAAGGATCGCTTGAACCCTGGAGGCAGAGGCTGCAGTGAGCTGAGATGGCACCACTGCACTCTAGCTAGGTGACAGAGCAAGACTCTGTCTGAAAAATATAAAAATTAAAATAAATAAATAAAACTCCAGTCAAGATTTCCTTCTCTGGGAACTGCTTCTCCCCTGACCTGAAGCCATTGCCCAGATGCTTTTCTTTCTCCTTTGTGTTAGCGGCCCTTGCTGTATCCCTCCATCATTGTACATCGTACATTGGATAGCCACTGTTTATGTGTCCACCTCTTCCACCAGACTGTTGTCTGTTTCTTTAAGACAGGATCTTGCCCTGTCACCTAGGCTGGGGTGGAGTGGCGTGATTATGGCTCACTGCAGCCTCGACTTCCCAGGTTCAAGCAATCCTCCTGCCTCAGTCTCCCCAGGAGGTGGGCCCATAGGCACAAGCCACCATGCCTGGCTAATTTTTCATTTTTTGTAGGGATGAGATCTCAGTGTGTCACCCAGGATGGTCTTAAACTCCTGGCCTCAAGTGATCCTCATGCCTCAGCCTCCCAGAGTGCTGGGGTTACAAGCATAAGCCACCGTGTCTGGCCCTCAAAGTGAGCTGTATTTGCCTGCACAGGGCCCAACACATGGCTGGCATTCAATAGATAAACTCGTCTTTCTTCCCCAACATTGCTAAGCAACCAGCTCTTGCATACTCTGCCTCCACACATTATTTCCTGGCCAGTTCATCCTCTGTCCCCACTGTCATTACCCTGGCCAAGCAGAGCATACCTTACCTCCCCTTCCCCATGGTGGTTGGTTTACAGAAGAATTTAAGCCCCACTATAGATTCTTCCCAAGGGCTATTGCAGCAACTTTTGGGAATGAGATTTCTTTCGGCTCAGGCTGACAAAGTGGTAGGAGGAAGAGGCTGCCTGAAAATGAAGCTAACAGCCAGGTGCGGTGGTTTGCACCTGTAATCCCAGCACTTTGGGAGGCCAAGGGAGAATCACCTGAGGCCAGGATTTCGAGACCAGCCTGGGCAACATAGCAAGATCCCATCCCTACAAAAATTTTAAAAATTAGCTGTACATAGTGGCGCACACCTGTAGCCCCAGCTACTTTAGAGGTTGAGGCAGGAGAATCGCTTGAGACTGGGAGATTGGGGCTGCAATGAACTATGATTGTACCACTGCATACCAGTATAGGCAACAGAGGGAGATCCTGTTTCCAAAAAAAAAATTAGACCGGTGTGGTGGTGTATGCCTATAGTCTCAGTCACTCGGGAGGCTGGGGCAGGAGGAATGCCTGAGGCCAGGACTTCGAGGTTATAACGAGCTATGATTGTACCAGTGGCCCCCAGCTCTGGGTAACACAGTGAAACTCTGTCTCTTTACAAAAAAAAAAATTTTTTTTTGAGATGGAGTCTTCACTCTTGTAGCCCAGACTGGAGTGCAATGGCATGATCTCAGCTCACAGCAACCTCCACCTCCCGAGTTCAAGTGATTCTTCTTCAGCCNCGATCTCGGCTCACCGCAACCTCCGCCTCCCGGGTTCAGGCAATTCTCCTGCCTCAACCTCCGGAGTAGCTGGGATTACAGGCATGCACCACCATGCCCAGCTGATTTTTTGTATTTTTAGTAGAGACGGGGTTTCACCATGTTGACCAGGATGGTCTCGATCTCTTGACCTCGTGACCCCCCCCGCCTCGGCCTCCCAAAGTGCTGGGATTACAGGCTTGAGCCACCGCGCCCGGCCAAAAATGTTTCTTAATTAAGGCTAACACAGGTAACAGATTGGTGAGACAAGTTCCTGATGACATTATTTGAACACCTATTCAGGCCTTCCTGAAGCCAGCTATACACGGGAATTTTCATTTATATCAGTCAAAAAATTTATTCCTGCCCAGGCACTGTGGCTCACACCTATAATCCCAGCACTTTAGGAGGCTGAGGCGAGTGGATCACTTGAGGTCAGGAGTTTGAGACCAGCCTGGTCAACATGGTGAAACCCCATCTCTACTAAAAATCCAAAAATATTAGCCATGTGTGGTGGCACATGCCTATAATCGAAGCTTCTGGGGAGGCTGAGGCAGGAGAATCGCTTGAGTCCAGGAGGCAGAGGCTGCAGTGAGCCAAGATTGCACCACTACACTCCAGCCTGGGTGACAGAGCGAGACTATCTCAAAAAAAAGAAAGAAAAAAAAAGAATAGAGGGGAGTTTTGCTTCTGTAAGAGACGATTAGCAGTGTCAGGCATGGTGGCTCACACCTGTATTCCCAGTACTTTGGGAGGCTGAGGGAGGCAGCCTCAGAAGTTCCTGAGGTCAGAAGTTTAAGACCAGCCTGGCCAACAT
>NW_016108044.1:261798-272252 GCF_001604975.1 Cebus imitator
AAAAAAAAAAAAAAAAAGGAAGAAGGCTAGCAACACAGATTTCACGAGCAACCTATATATAGCTATTTCAGAATCACAGAATGCAGTCATCCTTCTGAAACACAGCCTTAATGTTACTCTCCTGCTTTGTAAACTGGAAGGGCTTCCTGGAACTCTCCTGTTAAATCCAAATTCTTCCTTGTAACCTCTATTCAGAGCTATGTCCCTTCCAATAGAATTGCCTGATTTTAAGAGCTTGGAAATATTTCTATTTATTAGTTTACATTTCTTTTTTCCTTTCTTTCTTTTCTTCTTTTTTCAAGATGAAATCTTGCTCTGTCTCCCAGGCTGGAGTGCAGTGGTGCGATCTTGGCTCACTGAACCTCCACCTCCAGGGTTCAAGTGATTCTCCTGCCTCGGCCTTCCAAGTAGCTGAGATTACAGGAACGTGCCACCACGCTCAGCTAATTTTTGTAATTTTAGTAGAGATGGTTTCACCACATTGGCCAGGCTGGTCTTGAACTCCTGACCTCAGGTGATTTGCCCGCCTTGGCCTCCAAAGTGCTGGGATTTCAGACATGAGCCACTGCACCCAGCACTATGTTACATTTCTACCAGCAGTTTATGAGGAGTCTGACGTCTCCCATCTACACCAACACTTACTACTATCTAACTTTTTGGTTCTAGCCACCCTGGTGGATGAAATTGCTATCTCTTTGTACTTTTTATTTTCATTTCCTTAATGACTAAAGATGTTGAGCATCTTTTTATGTGCTTACTGGCCACTGGCATATTTTTGTAGAAATGTCTATTCAATCCCTTTCCCATTTTTTATTGAGTTGTCTTTTTATTACTGAAGTGTAAAGTTATTTATATATTTTGGATACAAGCCCTGTATCAGATATTTGACTTGCAGCTATTTTCTTTTATTCGGGGGGTTGTTTTTTCACTTTCTTGATGGTGTCCTTTGAATCACAGAAGTTTCACTTTGTTGTTATTGTTTTGCTTTGTTTTGTTTTGTTTTTCGAGATGGAGTCTTGCTCTGTCGCCTGGCTGGAGTGCAGTGGCGCAATCTCAGCTCACTGCAACCTCCTCCAACCTGATTCAAGCTGTTCTCCTGCCTCAGCCTCCTGAGTAGCTGGGATTACAGGTGCCTGCCACCGTGCCCAGCTAATTTTTGTATATTAGTAGAGACGGGGTTTCACCACGTTGGCCAGGATGGTCTTAATCTCCTGACCTCATGATCCACCCACCTCAGCCTCCCAAAATGCGGGGATTATGGGCGTGAGCCACTGTGCCCATCCCACTTTGTTGTTTTAAATTATTTTTTTCTTTTCTTTTCTTTCTTTCTTTCTTTTTTGAGACAGGGTCTTGGTCTGTTGCCAGGCTGTAGTGCAGTGGTGTGATCTCAGCTCACTGCAACCTCCACCTCCCGGGTTCAAGCGATTCTCCTGCCTCAGCCTCCTAAGTATAGTAGAGATGGAGTTTTACCATGTTGGCCAGGATGGTCTCAATCTCCTGAGCTGGTGATCCACCTGCCTTGGTCTCCCAAAGTGCTGGGATTACAGGTGTGAGCCACCGTGCCCGGCCTGTTTTAAATTCTTTTATACTTATTATGATTGTTGATTATTTTCTATGTTTTAAGTTCCAGGATACATGTACAGGCTATGCAGGTTTGTTACTAGGTAAACATGTGCCATGGTGGTTTGCTGCACCTAGCAACCCATCACCTAGGTATTAAGCCCCAAATGCATTAGCTATTTATCCTGATGCACTTGCTCCCCCAACCCCCGACAGGCCCCAGTGTGTGTTGTAAGTTTCACATTTTGATGAAGCCCAATTTATCTGTTTTCATTGTTGTTGCTTTTTTGTTGACATGTCTAAGACACTGCCAAATTCGAAACTACGAATACTTATCCCCATGTTTTCTTCTAAGAGTATTATAGTTTCAGCTTTTGCATTAAAAAATATATATTTTGAGTTAATTTTTATATATGGTATGAGGTAGGATTTTCACATTCCTTATTTATTTATTATTTTTTGAAACAGGATCTTACTCTGCTGCCCAGGCTGGAATGCAGTGGTGTGATCACGACTCACTGCAGCCTTGAACTCTTGGGCTCAGATGATCCTTCCACCTCAGCCTCCTAAGTAGTTGGGACTACAGGTGCACGCCACCATGCCTGGCTAATATTTCTGTATTTTTTGTAGGACAAGAGTTTCACTATGTTGTTCAAGCTGGTCTCGAACACCTGGGCTCAAGTGATCCACCCACCTCTGCCTCCCAAAGTGCTGGGATTACAGGAATGAACAACTGTGTTCAGTCAAGTTCATTATTTTGTATGTGTGTATTTTGCACATGTTCACTGTTACATAGCACCATTTATTCAAATACTGTTCTTTCCCTTGATGAGTTGTCTTGGCATCCTTATTTAAAATCAATTGACCACAGACATCTAGGTTAACTTCTGGACTCTAGATTCTTTTTTTTTTTTTTTTTTTTTTGAGACAGAGTCTGTCACACAGGGTTCAAGCAATTCTCCTGCCTCTGCCTCCCGAGTAGCTGGGATTACAGGTTCCTACCTCCACACCCAGCTAATTTTTTATTTTTAGTAGAAATGGGGTTTCACACCCCAATTACATATATATATATATATATAATTAGCTGGGCATGGTGACATGAACCTGTCTTCCCAGCTACTCAGGAGGCTGAGGCAGACGAATTGCTTGAACCCAGGAGGCGAAGGTTGTAGTGAGCTAAGATTGCACCAGTGCACTCTAGCCTCAGCAACAGAGTGAGACTTTGTCTCAAAAAAAAAGAAATGGGGTTTCACCATGTTGGCCAGGCTGGTCTTGAACTCCTGACCTCAAGTGATCCACCCACCTCAGCTTCTCAAAGTGCTGGGATTATAGCTGTGAGCCACCAGGCCAGCCATGGACAGATTCTGTTCCATTGATCTATGGGTCTACCCTTTTGACAGTGTTACACTGTCTTGATTACTGTAGCTTTGTAGTAAGTTTTGAAATTGGGAAATGTGAGCCTCCGTCTTGGTTGTTTTTCAAGATTGTTTTGGCTATTCTGAGTCTCCTGAGTTTCCATATGAATTTTAGGACCCACTTGTCAATTTCTACAAAGAAGCCACTGGAATTCCTATAGGGATTGTGTAGATTGATTAAACGATATTAAATCTTCTGATCCATGAATGTGGGGTATGTTTTCATTTACTTAGAAATCAAATCTTTGATTTGCTTCAACAATTATTTGAAGGTTTCAGAGCATACATTTTGTACTTCTTTTGTTAAGTTTTTTCTTGAGTATTTTATTTTGGGGGTGCTATTATAAATGGAATTGTTTTCTTAATTTCCTTTTCAGAAATTGTCCATTGCAATTATTATTATTATTACTATTTTTGAGACAGAGTCTTGCTCTGTCACTCAGGCTGGAGTGCAGTGGCCCGGTCTTGGCTCACTGCAACCACTGCCTCCCAGGTTCAGGCGATTCTCCTGCCTCAGCCTCCCAAGTAGCTGGGATTACAGGTGCCTGCCACCATGCCCAGCTAATTTTTGTATTTTTAGTAGAGGCAGGGTTTCACCATGTTGGCTAGGCTGTTCTCAAACTCCTGATCTCAGGTGATTTGCCCGCCTCAGCCTCACTAAGCGCTGGGACTACAGGCATGAGCCATCGAGCCCAGCCTGTCCATTACAATTATATGGAAATACAACTATTATTATTTTTATTTTTGCATATTGACCTATATCTTGCAACTTTGCGGTTCTCATTAATTAGTTTTTTTTTTTTTCTTTTTCTTTCAGACGAAGTCTCACTGTGTCACCCAAGCTGGAGTGTAGTGGTGTGATCTTGGCAACCTCAACACCCCAGGTTCAAGCAATTCTCCTGCCTCAGCCTCCCAGTAACTGGGATGATAGGCACACACTACCACACCCAGCGAGTTTTTGTATTTTTTTAGTAGAGACAGGGTTTTACTGTTTTGGCCAGGCTGGCCTTGAACTCCTGACCTCAGGTGATCCACCCACCTGACCTCAGGTGATCCATCCCAAAGTGTTAGGATTACAGGCATGAGCTACCTCATCCATCCTTGGTCCTCTTTTTTTTTTTTTTTTTNAGATGGGGTCCCTCTTTATCACCCAGGCTGGAGTACAGTGGTGAGATCTCGGCTTACTGCAGCCTCGACCTCCCAGGCTCAAGTGATCTGCTCTCTTCAGCTTCCCAAATAGCTGAGACCACAGGCACGCACCATCATGCCCAGCTGATTTTGTTTGTTTTTTGAAGAGACGGGGGTCTCACCATGTTGCCCAGCATGGTCTCAAGCTCCAGGGTTCAAGTGATCCTCCCATCTCGGCCTCCCAAAGTATTAGGAATACACAGTGTGAGCCACTGTGCCCAGCCAGTTCTATTTTCTTATTGTGATAAAACATATAACATGAGATGTAACCTCTTAGCAAGCGTTTTTGTTTTTGTTTTTTGATGGAGTCTCACTCTGTTGCCCAGGCTGGAGTGCAGTGACAAGATCTTGGCTCATTGTAGCCTCTGCCTCCCAGGTTCCAGCAATTCTCCTTCCACAGCCTCCAAGGTAGCTGGGATTACAGGCATGCACCACCATGCCCAGCTAATTTTTGTATTTTTAGGAGACGGGTTTTCACCATGTTGGCCAGGCTGGTCTTGAGCTCTTGACCTCAGGTGATCGGCCCACCTTGGCCTCCCAAAGTGCTGGGATTACACATTGCAGGGGTGAGCCACCACACCTCGAATTCCTAGCCAGCTTTTTGTTGTTGTTGTTGTTGTTGTTTGGGGTTTTTTTGAGACAAGGTTTCAATCTTGTTGCACAGGCTGGAGTGCAATGGCTCGATCTGGCTCACCGCAGTGTCCTGCCTCAGCCTCCCAAGTAACTGGGATTACAGGCATCTGCCACCACGCCAGGCTAATTTTTGTATTTTTAGTAGAGATGGGGTTTTGCCATGTTGGCCAAGCTGGCCTTGAACTCTTGACATCACATGATCCACCCGGCTTGGCCTCCCAAAGTGCTGGGATTACAGGCGTGAGCCACCGCACCCAGCATTATGTTTATGTTTTTAATAGAAATAAGGTTTTACCATGTTAGCCAGGCTGGCCTTGAACTCCTGACTTCATGTATCCCCCTGCCTCAGCCTCCCAAAGTGCTGGGATTACAGGCGTAAGCCACGGCGCCCGGCCACTTCTGGGTATTTATCCAAAAGAATTGAAATCAGAATGTCAAAGAGATATCTGTATTCCCATGTTCATTTCAGTATTATTTACAATAATCAAGATGTGTACACCACCTAAATGTCCATCAACAGATGAATGGATAAAGAAAATGTGGCACAGACATAAAATGGAATATTATTCAGCTGTAAAAAAGAGATAATCTTATCATATGCCACAACGCAAATGAACTCTGAAGACTGATATAGTTTCAAGGTGTGTCCCTGCCCAAATCTCTTGTAGAAATTCAATCCGCCGGCCAGGTGCAGTTACTCACACCTGTAATCCTAGCACTTTGGGAGGCCAAGGCAGGTGTTCTAAATTTTCCTGGCATGAGACAACAAATCTCAAGTATTTACCCCAGACAGCATAGCTGCTTCAGAGGTTCCTGGAGGGTGCAGTGGGACCAGGGAGGGCATGGAAACTCCACACCCCCCCCATGCTTCGCCCTGCACATCTCTTCATCTATATCCTTTGCAATATTATTTGTTTATTTATTTTTGAGCTAGGGTCTTGCTTTGTCTCCAAGGCTGGAGTGCAATGGAGCAATCATGGCTCACTGCAGCCTCAGCCTCCCAGACTCAAGTGATCCTCCCACCTCAGCCTCCCAAGTAGCTGGGACTACAGGTGTGTCCCCAACACCTGGCTATTCAACGTCCTTTATAATCAACAAGTAAACATAAACATTACTGAGGCCTGTGAGCTGCTCCAACAAATTAATAAAAACCAAAGAGGGAATCATGGAAACCCCAACTTGAAGCCGGTGCATCAGAAGTTCTGGAGGCCCAGACTTGCAACTGTTGTGTGTAGGGGTGCAGTATTGTGGGACTGAACCCTCAATTTGTGGGATCTGATGCTATCTTCAGATAGATAGTGTTGGAATTGAATCAGAGGACCGCCAGTTCAGAATTGTCCATTGCAGAATTGGTTGCCTGCTTGGTATTGGTGGGAGATCCCCCAACATTTGGTCACAGAAGACTTCTGTAGTGATTGTTATTGTGGTGTGACTGCAGAGCAAAAAGTTTGTGTTTTTTCTTTTTCCTTTTCTTTTTTTTTTTTGAGACAGAGTCGCCTTCTGTCACCAGGCTGGAGTGCAGTGGTGCAGTCTCAGCTCACTGCAACCTCTGCCTCCCAGTTTCAAGTTCCCCTGCCTCAGCCTCCCGGGTAGCTAGGATTACAAGCATGTGCCACCATGCTGGCTAACTTTTTGTATTTTAGTAGAGATGGGGTTTTACCATGTTGGCCAGGCTGGTCTTGATTTCCTGACCTTGTGATCTGCCCACCTTGGCCTCCCAAAGTGCTGGGATTACAGGTGTGAGCCACTGCACCTGGCCAAGCTTGTGTTTTTTCTTTTTTTATTATTTTATTTTTATTTTTATACTGACTAGCCACAAGAGTTTGTGTTTTTTCTTCAGACGCTTTGATTTGCATTTCCCTGGCAACTAAAGTTCTGACTTTTTAGTAGGTTTCTTAGGATATACAGGATATTGTATATTTTCTTTTTTTGTTTTTGTTTTGTCTGCGACTGAGTCTCACTCTGTCACCCAGGCTGGAGTGCAGTGGTGCGACCTCGGCTCACTACAGCCTCCGCCTCCCAGATTCAAGTGATTCTCCTTCCTCGGCCTCTGAGTAGCTGGGATTACAGGCGTGCTCCACCATGCCTGGCTAATTTTTTGTATTTTTAGTAGAGACAGGGTTTCACCATGTTGGCCAGGCTGGTCTTGAACTCCTGAGCTCAAGTGATCCGCCCACCTCAGCCTCCCAAGTACTGGGATTACAGGCATCAGCCACCATGCCCAGCCTTGGATCTCATATATTTTCTATATACAATATCGTGTCATCTGCAAATACAGGAAGTTTCACTTCTTTCTTTCCTATCTAGATGCCTTTTCTTTTTTTTTTCTTCATTTTTTTTTAAGTTTCAAGAATGTTGTATTGAAGATCTAGATGCCTTTTATTTCACTTTCTTGCTTAATTTTTCTGACTAGAATCTCCAGTACAATATAGAATATAAGTGGGAAGAGCAGACTCCCTTGCCTTATTCTGATCTCTCAGGAATTTTCACCATTAAGTATGAGGTTAGCTGTGGGTTTTTCACAGATGCTCTTTATCATGTAGAGGAAGTTCTCTTCTACTTCTAGTTTGTTCCATGGTTTTTATTATGAAAGAATGTTGAATTTTGTCAAAAGCTTTTTCTGCATTTATTGAGATGATTAATTGCTTTTTTCCATTTATTCTAATACTATGATGTATTAAGTTAATTCATTTTCAGATGTTGAACCAACTTTGCATTCCTGGGATCATTCTCACTTGATCATGGTGTACTGTCCTTTTCATGCACTGCTGGATTCTGTTTGCTAGTATTTGAAGATTTTTGTCTCTATATTAATAAGAAATACTAATCTATAGTTTTCTTTCTTTTTTTATTGCATTTTAGGTTTTGGGGTACAGTTTTCTTTCTTATGTTATCTTTGTCTGGCTTTGGCATCAGGGAAATACTGGCTTCATAAAAAGAGTTGGGATATGTTGCCTCCTCTTCTACTTTTTGAAAGAGTTTATGAAGAACTGGTATTAAATTTTCTCTAAATGTTCAGTTAAATACACCAGTGGCTGGGTGTGGTGGTTCATGCCTGTAATCCCAGCACTTCGAGAGGCCGAGGTGGGCGGATTACCTGAGGTCAGGAGTTTGAGGCCAGACATGCCAACATGGTGACTCTACTAAAAATACAAAAATTAGCTGAGTGTGGTGGCAAGACACCTGTAATCCCAGCTGCTTGGGAGCCTGAGGCAGGAGAACCACTTGATCCTGGGAGGCAGAGGCTGCAGTGAGCCAAGATCACGCCACTGCACTCCAGCCTGGACAACAGAGCAAGACTCTGTCTCCAAAAAAAAAAAAAAGAGTGCCCAGGCACGGTGGCTCACACCTGTAATCCCAGCATGCTGGGAGGCCCAGGAGGGTGGGTCATGAGGTCAAGAGATCAAGACCATCCTGACCAAAATGGTGAAACCCTGTCTCTACTAAAAATACAGAAAAATTATCTGGATGTGGTGGTGCGAACCTGTAGTCCCTGCTACTCCAGAGGCTGAGGCAGGAGAATCACTTGAACCCAGGAGGTGGGGGTTGCAGTGAGCTGAGATCACGCCACTGCACCCCAGCCTAGTGACAGAGCAAGACTCCATATCAAAAAATAAAATATAAAGGTATATGTGGGCTCTGTTCCTAATTTTAACTTATGCTGTATGTTCCTACCTTTCAATGATGCAAGATAAAAGAACAGAAAAGGGAGAAAAAGAGATAAGGTCTCTCTTACTGTCAACTTATTGTATTACCCTTCTAAAATATAAACTGGGCTGGGCACAGGGGCTCACACCTGTAATCCCAGTGCTTTGGAGGCCGAGGTGGGCAGATCACTTGAGGTTAGGAGTTTTAGATCAGCCTGGTCAACATGGTAAAACCCTGTGTTTACTAAAAATACAAAAATTAGCTGGGCATGGTGATGCACACCTGTAATCCCAGCTACTCAGGAGGCTGAGGAAGGAGAATCGCTTGAACCTGGGAGACGGAGGCTGTAGCCAACGGAGATCAAGCCACTGCACTCCAGCCTGGGTAACAGAGCAAGACTATGTCTTAGAAAAAAAAAAAAAAAAAAGCCAGACGTGGTAGCTCACACCTGCAATTCCAGCACTTTGGGAGGCTGAGGCAGGTGCACCACCTGAGGTTAGGAGTTCAAGACCAGCCTGGGCAACATGGTAAAACCCTGTCTCTACTAAAAATACAAAAATTAGCTGGGACTGGGGGTGTGTGCCTCCTATAATCCCAGCTATTCAGAAGGCTGAGGTAGGAGAACCACTTGAACCCAGGAGGCAGAGGTTGCAGTGATCCGAGATCATGCCACTGCACTCCATCCTGGGCAACAGAGCAAGACTCTGTTTCAAAAAAAAAAAAAAGAGTGATTAAGTTTGAACTGACAAGTTATTGGTTTTCTCTGCTTCTTCTCACTGATCTCCTTCTCACTAATTAGTGCCCAGATAAGCTCTATTCTCAATCCGTCGTGCAGCCTAGTGGCCTGCATTGCCCTTGATCACGTTTTTCTTTTCCTACATAACCACCCTCTGAGGCTCAACCATCAGGTGCAACCCTGACATCCCAAACTTCTATTTTTTCACCTGTTAACTGGTGCAATCAATGACATCACTCACACCAACTGCGGATCAGGGAACAAATTATCACATCCTGTCTATATTTATAAATGTCTTCGTCAACATTCAAATGTGCAAATGTTTCTACTGCAAGGCTCTGAAGCTGAGTAACATAAAATGCTCTCATTTCTTCTAGCAGAAAATCCAGTCTTCTCATCCCAGCCCTCAGGGCTTCTTTGCCATCTGCTGCTCCAATTGTTCTCCACACAACTCCTATTTTTTTTATTGATACATAATATATTCCAGGCTGGGTGCAGTGGCTCACACCTGTAATCCCAGCACGTTGAGAGGCTGAGGCAGGTGGATCAGCTAAGGTCAGGAGTTCAACACCAGCTTGACCAATATGGTGAAACCCCATTTCTACTAAAAATACAAAAATTAGCTGGGTGTGGTGGCAGGTGCCTGTAATCCCAGCTACTTGGAAGGCTGAGGCAAGAGAATCACTTGAACCCAGGAGGCAAGGGTTGTAGTGAGCCAGGATCTCACCATTTCATTCCAGCCTGGGTAACAAGAGCAAAACTCCACCTCAATCAATCAGTCAATCAATGGCATCAGGTTAAAGATAGTAGAGTAAATACATACATTTAGTCTTGCGCCAACCATAAGACAATGGCAGTAAGAGAATCTAACGCCACACACCCACCGGAAGAGTAAGAATGGGAAAGAAGATAATAGGAACAGCAATGTTTAAGTCAGGCAGTAATCGATGGACTCATGGTAACCGATTTACTAGAACCGAGGAAGTGGAATCTTGAGCTGGCATTGGAAAAAAATGAGAAATCGCCAGATTTTCTTTGCAGAAGCCACCAAAGACATAGAAATTGGCACCCTTTTTCATCAACATCCGGCAGGGAAAAAAAAAAGAAATTGGCACCTTCAGGCAGGAATTGGAAGAGCGTTCCGAAGGGACTGTAGTCAGGCCAAGAGGAAAGTCCTGGAGACACTGACATCAGGAGCTCCCTGGGAAGCCACCAGCAGGATCACCCTACAGCACAGGGTGGAGAGCCTTTGTTTTTTTTTTTTTTTTTTTTGA
>NW_016108044.1:273549-274708 GCF_001604975.1 Cebus imitator
AAAAAAAAAAAAAAAAAAAAAAAAAAAAAAGGCTTTTAATACCTCCAGCTTTCATATGCACAGACACCGAAGATCCACCGCATGTTTGAGGAAAGCATCCAATATAGAAGACAGAGGGCCGGGCGTGGTGGCTCTTACCTGTAATCCCAGCACTTTGGGAGACCAACGTGGATCATGAGGTCAGGAGTTTAAGACCGGCCTGGCCAAATGGTGAAACTCTGTCTCTACTAAAAATACAAAAATTAGCCTGGCATGTGGTGACAGACACCTGTAGTCCCAGCTACTCAGGACCTGTAGTCCCAGCTACTCAGGAGGCTGAGGCAGGAGAACCACTTGAACCCAGGAGGTGGAGGTTGCAGGGAGCCGAGATAGCGCCATTGCACTCCAACCTGGGCAACAGAGTAAGACTGTGTCTCAAAATAATAAAAATAATAATAATAACAATAATGACAGAGGCCAAAAGGATGACTCAATAAACAAACTGTGGTACCTACATACAGTGGAATATTATTCAGGCTTTTAAAAAAAAAAGGAAATTCTGATACATGCTATGACATGGATGAACTATGAGGACATTATGCTTGTGAAATAAGCCTGTCCCCAAAAGACAAATACTTCGTGATTCCACTTATGTGAGGTACCTGGAGTCAGAGCCATAGAGACAGAAAGTAGAGTGGTAGTTGCCAGAAGCTGAGGGGAGGGGAGAGAGGGGAGTTGTTGTTGTTGTTTGAGACAGAGTGTTGCTTTTGTTGCCCAGGTTGGAGTGCAATGGTGTGATCTCAGCTCACCGCAACCTCCGCCCCCCCGGGTTCAAGTGATTCTTCTGCCTCAGCCTCCCAAATAGCTGGAATTACAGGCATGTGCCACCACACCTGGCTAATTTTATTTTTTAGTAGAGATGGGGTTTCTGCATGTTAGGCGGGTCTCGAACTCCTGACCTCAGGTGATCCACCTACCTCGGCCTCCCAAAGTGCTGGGATTACAGGTGTGAGCCACTGTGCCCAGCCGGGAGTTGTTTAATGATTCAGAGTTTCTGTTTTTCAAGATGAAGAATCTGGAGATCGGTTGCACAGCAGTGTAAATGTACTCAACACCACTGAACTGAATACTAAAAAATGGTTAAGATTGTATATTTATGTTGTGTGTGTTCTACCACAAA
>NW_016108044.1:275489-289794 GCF_001604975.1 Cebus imitator
TTTGAGACGGAGTTTCGATCTTGTTCCCAGTCTAGAGTGCAATGGCACAATCTCGGCTCACTACGGCCTCTACCTCCCGGGTTCAAGCAATTCTCCTGTCTCAGCCTCCCAAGCAGCTGGGATTATAGGCAGGCGCCACCACGCTCAGCCAATTTTTGTATTTTTTTTAGTAGAGATGGGTTTTCACCATGTTAGCCAGGCTGGTCTTGAACTCCCAGCCTCAGGTGATCTGCCCACCTCGGCCTCCCAAAGTGCTGGGATTACAGGCATGAGCCACTGCACCTGGCCAAGTGCATTCTTATAAAGTCCAAAACAGGCAGAACTAAGCCTGTTTAGAAATGTATACATGGTGCAGCTGGGCATGGTGGCTCATGCCAGTAATCCCAGCAGGTTGGGAGGCTAAGGCAGGAGGATTGCTTGAGCTCAGGAGTTCAAGACCAGCCTGGGCAACATAGCAAGACCCTGTTTCTACAAAAAAAAAAATTAAAAATTAGTTGGGTGTGGTGGCATGCATGTGTAGTCCCAGCTACTCTGGAGGCTGAGATGGGAGGATCGCTTGGTGCCCAGGAGGCTGAGGCTGCAATCAACTATGATTGCACCACTGCACTCCAGCCTCGGGTGCAGAGCAAGACCCTATCTCAAAATAAAATAAAGCAAAATAAAATAAAACCAATAGAAAATGGAATGTATTTGAATGTGATAAGGGATTGACATCTCAAGGTATAATTCAGGACTGAACTAGTGTTACATACCAAGTAAACACAGTAACTAAAATGTAACGTAATTAACTCAGTGGGGTGGAGGGGAAGGAGGGAACAACAGTGCAGGGAAGAGTGATTGTGTTAAGTGCATGGTTCAGCCGTGAACAGTGTCTACATAGCTATAGGATACAGCCTCTGAGTATCTCAGAACACAGTGACATGGAAGAATGAAGACAGGAAGTACACACATGCATGTGTAAGAATAGCGATATGGGCTGTAGGGAGGAGGTGGAAGAATTGTAAAGCCTCAGCCTTCAAAATGATAACAGGTAGTGCCTAAAACCGAGAAATCAGCTGGGCGTGGTGGCTCACAACTGTAATCCCAGCACATTGGGAGGACAAGGAGAGCAGATCACAAGGTCAGGAGTTCGAGATCAGCCTGACCAACATGGTGAAACCCTGTCTCTACTAAAAATACAAAAATTAGCCGGGTGTGGTGGGGAGCACCTGTAATCCCAGCTACTCAGGAGGTTGAGGAAGGAGAATAGCTTGAACCTGGGAGGCGGAGGTTGCAGTGATCTCAGATTGCACCACTGCACTCCAGCCTGGGTGACAGAGTAAGACCCTGCCTCAGAAAAAAAGAAAAGAACCGGGCGTGGCGGCTCACGCCTGTAATCCTAGCACTTTGAGAGACTGAGTCGGGTGGATCACCAGAGGCCAGGAGTTTGAGGCCAGCCTGACCAACATAGAGAATCTCTGTCTCTACTAAAAATACAAAAAGTTAGCTGGATGTGGTTGTGGGCCCCTGTAATCCCAGCTACCCCGGGGCCTGAGGTGGAAAAATCACTTGAAACTGGGAGGCAGAGGTTGTGGTGAGCCGAGGTCATGCCGAAACTCCATCTCAAAAAATAAAAAGAAGGCCCGGTACGGTGGCCCACGCCTGTAATCCCAGCACTTTTTGAGACCGAGGCAGGTGGATCACCTAAGGTCAGGAGTTCAAGACCATCCTGGCCAACCTGGCGAAAGCCCGTCTCTACTAAAAATACAAAAATTAGCCAGGTGTGGTGGTGGGTGCCTGCAATCCCAGCTACTCAGGAGGCTAAGGCAGGAGAATCACTTGAACCCGGGAAGCAGAGGTTGCAGTGAGCCAAGATCGCACCACTACCTTCTATCCAGAGTAACAGAGCCAGACTCTTGTCTCAAAAAAAAAAAGTCCAACTGTGCTTTCACATGCGGCTTGCCCTCTTACATGCAGGCTGTGTGGCTTTCAGTCCCCTGTGAGCCTGAGCCTACCCTCCTGCCACTGCAGCGCAGGCGACAGGCATGTGAGTAAAGCAGCCATCTGCAAAGCAGTTCCCCAGCCCCGGTTGTTCCCTCTTCGTCCATTAGAGTTACCCTTGCTGTTCAGGCCACCCCGACTGAGGTGAGGCTAAGACTCAGATATCCCAGAGCCCAGTAGAGCTTTTCCCACTTTGCCCTTCCCAAACTCCACCCACAGAATCAACGAGCATTTGCCAAAAAAAAAAAAAGATGGTTGTTTCATGCCATTAAATTTTAGGATCATTTACCACACAGTCGTAAATAACTGAAACAAAAGCCAAGGGAAAAAGCAGTGTGTCATTGTGAATTAATGTGCTCGAGGTGAGTAAGACAAAGTCAATGATTATTAGGATGCTGAATTAATCATAGGATGCTAAATTAATGAACAATTATCTCATTACATGTAAGGAATATTTATCTGTATTCCAACACTGAACTAATAGGTATCATTTTATTTATCATTTCAAGAATATCCAACCTCCTCTCGCCTCCCCCAAAAACCAGCCACTCCTTCCTCCCTCTGAGGTCCCGATGAAGAAGCAATCGGAATAGCATTTGTAGGAGCCGAAGTGGCTGCACAGGAAGTTCTGTGATAACAGAAGATGTAAGAAGAGCCGCCTAACCCAGGGATAAACACAAAAGCCGCTGCAAACCTGTGAAAACAGTGTAGGTGTGGCTGTAACTTGGAATGAGCTGAGATTACAAAACATGCTATACAGACAACAAAAGGGCTTTGATAGCTATATCTGCAGCAAGAAAAAGGAAGAAATAGGCCCACTGCTTAGGGTAGATGTTGTAATATGAACAGATGACCAAGGGGAAGCAGAAGCTCTCCACTTTCTTTCTTTCTTTCTTTTTTTTTTAGACTGAGTCTTGCTCTGTCTCACAGGCTGGAATGCAGTGGCTTGGTCTCCGCTCATTGCAACCTCCACCTCCCGGGTTCAAGTGATTCTCCTGCCTCGGCCTCCCGAGTAGCTAGGACAACAGGTGCCTGCCACAATGCCCAGCTAATTTTTGTATTTTTAGTGGAGACGGGGCTTCACCATGTTGGCCAGGATGGTCTCGATCTCTTGACCTCGTGATCCACCTACTTCAGCCACCCAAAGTGCTGGGATTACAGGCGTGAGCCACCGCGCCCGGCCTGTGTTTTCTATAAAGGGAATGGCAGTCAAGATTAAAATGCTTTTTTTTTTCTTAGAAATGTCTTCTGCCAGATTAAAATGCTTTAAGGGCCATACTTAAGTGGAAATTGAAGCCTCAAAGAAGTAAGAATGATAATAGGACGCTAACGCAACTGAAATGTCCAAGACCCCAGATTTGGATGCAGTCCATCCCTCAAAATGCTGAAAGGCACTATGATAACGTTTTGGAACCACTGCAGACCACTTCCGAGAAATTTTAGAAAATGGGGAAAGTACTGGGAACAGGCAAATCTTGTGGCGTTCAAGGAATTTTAAAAAGTGGCTGGTGGCCGGGCGCAATGGCTCATGCCTGTAATCCCAGCACTTTGGGAGGCTGAAGCGGGTGGATCTCTTGAGGTCAGGAGTTCGAGACCAGCCTGGCCAACATGGTGAAACCCCATCTCTACCAAAAAATACAAAAGTTAGCCAGGCGTGGTGGTGCACACCTGTAATCCCAGCTACCAGGAAGGTCAAGGCAGAAGAACCGCGTGAACCCAGGAGGTGGAGGTCGCAGTGAGCAGAGAGATCACACCACTGCACTCCAACCTGGGTGACAGAGCGAGACACTGTCTCAAAAAATAAAGTTAACTTAAATAAATAAATAAATAAATATTGCCCTAGTCCCAGCCTGCACTCTCCAGCTCTGCTGCAACCTTGAAAAATAAAAGCTCACATTCTCAGTGCAAGCTGGCGGCCCCTGAGGGAGTAAATCAAAGCTGGAGTTCTTTCAAAGTTGTGTTCCCAAAGAACTGTCATTACTGGAGCTGTCTTGAGGTTCCCTGGAAGATCCCACTTTCAAGTCCATCTGTATTTGACCTCACCTGGAGCTTGACCAGTGCAAAAGGCCTTCTCCCCAGGAGGCATTCGTCAGAAACATTTACAGGCAATATTTTTTTTTCCAAGGAGGCTTCATTGGATAACAAGTAGGTTTTTTTTTTTTTTTGAGACGAAGTCTCGCTCTGTCGCCTGGGCTGGAATGCAGTGACATAATCTCAGCTCACTGTAACCTCCGCCTCAGGTTCAATTAATTCTCCTGCCTCAGCCTCCTGAGTAGCTGGGATTACAGACATGCACTACCAGGCCCAGCTAATTATTGTATTTTTAGTAGAGACGGGGTTTCACCAAGTTGGCTAGGCTGGTCTTGAACTCCTGACCCCAGGTGATCTACCCGCTTTGGCCTCCCAGAGTGCTGGATTACAGGCGTGAGCCACTGCGCCCGACCAACGGTAGGAATTTTAACTTTGAGATGGCCTGAAGTGGTAGACAGGTGTTGGAGCAAACAACAGACTAACCCAAAAGCCTGAAAGGCAAAGCTGAGGATGTGGTTTAGATCTGTGTCCCCACCCAAATCTCAGGTCGCATTGCAATCCCCAGTGTTGGAGGTGGGACCTGGTGTGAGATGATTGGCGCGCACCTACTACTAATCCCAGCTACCTGGGAGGTTGAGGCAGGAGAATCACTTGAACCTAGGAGGTGGAGGTTGCAGTGAGCCGAGACTGCGCCACTGCACTCTAGTTTAGGCAACAGAGTGAGACTCCGTCTCAATAAAAAATAAAATTAGGGCCAGGTGCGGTGGCTCACACCTATAATCCCAGCACTTTGGGAGGCTGAGGCGGGTGGAACACGAGGTCAAGAGATCGAGACCATCCTGGTCAACATGGTGAAACCCCGTCTCTACTAAAAATACAAAACTTAGCTGGGCATGGTGGCACACCCCTGTAGTCTCAGCTACTCAGGAGGCTGAGGCAGGAGAATTGCTTGAACCCAGGAGGCGGAGGTTGCAGTGAGCCGAGATCACGCCATTGCACTCCAGCCTGGGTAACAAGAGCAAAACTCCGTCTCAAAATAAATAAATAAAATAAAATAAAATAATAAAAAAATAAAATAAAAGCCGGGCGCGGTGGCTCAAGCCTGTAATCCCAGCACTGTGGGAGGCTGAGACGGGTGGATCACCAGGTCAAGAGATCGAGACCATCCTGGTCAACATGGTGAAACCCCATCTCTACTAAAAATACAAAAAAAAAAAAATTAGCTGGGCATGGTGGCGCGTGCCTGTAATCCCAGCGACTCAGGAGGCTGGGGCAGAAGAATTGCCTGAACCCAGGAGGCGGAGGTTGCGGTGAGCCGAGATCGCGCCATTGCACTCCAGCCTGGGTAACAAGAGCGAAACTGTCTCAAAAAATAAATAAATAAATAAATAAATAAATAAATAAAATAAAATAAAATAAAAGTAAATAAAATTAAAAATTTTTTTTTTGGTCTATTATATGGCATTAGGAAAATTCCCAGAAACTTTCAGTGGTTTGTTTGTTTTTTATGGTTTTCACCAGCTTTGCTTGTTTTGCTGGGGAACAGATCCACAGAGCTCCGGCACTGTCGTCTCAGAGCTTCGATGTCCCCTAGTGTATTAATCCATTCTTAGCATTGCTATAAATACGTGAGCCGGGGTTACTTATTTATTTATTATTATTTTTTTCTACCCAAATCAAATGGATGCCTGGGTAATTCATAAAAGAAAGAGGTTTAATTGGCTCATGGTTCTGCAGGCTGTACAGGGAACATGATGGTGGCATCTCCCTGGCTTCTGGGGAGGCCTCAGGAAACTTATGGTGGAAGGTGAAGGGAGAACAGGCACATCATGTGGCTGGAGCAGGAGCAGGAGAGCAAGGGGAGAAAGGAGGGGAAAAGGGGAGAGAGGAGAGAAGAAGGGGAAAGGGGAGGGGGAGGGGGAGGGGGAGAGGTGCCACATACTTTTATTTATTTATTTTATTTTTAATCATTTATTTGTTTATTTTGAGATGGAATCTCACTTTGTCGCCCAGGCTGGAGTGCAATGGCGTGATCTCGGCTCACTACAACCTCCGTCTCCTGGGTTCAAGTAATTCCTCTGCCTTGGTCTCCCGAGTAGCTGGGACTACAGGTATGTGCCACCATGCCCGGCTAAATTTTGTATTTTTAATAGAGACGGGGTTTCACCATGTTGGCCAGGATGGTTTCAAACTCCTGACCTCAGGTGGTCCGCCTGCCTTGGCCTCCCAAAGTGCTAGGATTACAGAGGTGAGCCACCGCACCCAGCCTGAATAAACTTTATTCAAGAAAATCTACTAAAACTCCGCCGGGCGCAGTGGCTCACGCCTGTAATCCCAGCACTTTGGGAGGCCGACGTGGGCGGATCACCTGAGGTCAAAAGTTCAAGACCAGCCTGGCCAATATGGTGAAACCCCGTCTCAAAAAAAAAAAAAAGAAAAGAAAGAAAATCTACTAAAACTCAGTAAGAACAGTGAGAATCTGTGGCATTGAATTCTATCACTTTTTTTTCTTTGAGACCATTTTCATGATGTTGAGCTTTTACTTTTATTATTATTATTTTGTAGAGATGTGGTCTCACTGTGTTGCACAAGCTGGTCTCAAACTCCTAGGCTCAAGCAATTCTGCCACCTCGGCCTCCCACAGCGCTGGGATTACAAGCGTTGTTACCAGTGGAAGGTATCCAAGTTACTGGTGACAAATCTGTATGGGCCTGCAGCAAACTCAATTCTTACCTCCACCCAAGAAAGAATTTAACTGCAGGGCATAAGGCAGAAAAAGAGACCGAGGCAAGTTTCACTACAGGAGTGGAAGATTATTTTAAAAGGCTTTAGAACAGGAAAGAACGTAAGTACACTTGGAAGAGACCCAAGTGGGCACCAACATCAAATGTGGTGTTCAACCTTGATCCTAGGATTTTATAGGCTGGCCCCTTTCCCATGATTCTGCCTTTAGGATAGGCTGCCCACATGCACAGTGCCCTCCTTACCCTGGGAAGGTGAGCATGCATAGTGTACGTAGGAAGTTGTATGCATGCCCATCTCAGGTTTTCTTCCCTTTTCCGGTGGTCTGCCCCCGGAAGTCATGCTCCACCATTTTGTCTGTTTTTTTGTTTTGTTTTGTTTTGTGATGGAGTTTCAGTCTTGTTGCCCAGGCTAGCGTACAGAGTACAGTGGCCCGATCTCAGCTCACTGCAACCTCCACCCTCCAGCATTCAGGCAACTCCCCTCCTTCAGCCTCCTGAGTAGCTGGGATTACAGGCGCCCGACACCATGCCCGGCTAATTTTGTATTTTTAGTAGAGATGGGGTTTCACCATGTTGGCCAGGCTGTTCTCGAACTCCTAACCTCAGGTGATCCACCTGCCTTGGCCTCCCAAAATGCTGGGATTACAGGCGTGAGCCACCGCGCCTGGCCCATCTTGTCTCTTAATGCACATGCCCAGGAAGTTGCTTCTCCCTGCTGTCTGCATTCAATTCTCACTCTAATGTAACAGCTGTGGACCATCAGGAGACTGTCTCTCTCTGGTGCTGGCTGCCGAATTATTAATAACATTTAGAGAGGCAATGTGATAATTGTTGAACCATCACTTGACATTCCTGGTGGGTGGGGAAGAGCCCCCTCCAGCCCCACTCATGCCTGTGTAACTACCTGTAACATGATGAGCCACTGTGCCAGGCCATCTGCGGCATTTAAACCAGGAGGACCAACTGTCTCCTGACCGCGCTCCCCCCACAGTTCGGCTGGGAGGAAACTCCTCTCTGAGTACACGTGGCCAAGATGAGAGGCTCCTTCTCCCCTCAGCTGCCAATCAAGGCTTACCATATCTCACCAGGAGGAGCATGCTGCCAGCATTTTTCATCCCCTCCAACTCCAAATTGAAGAGGCTACATTTCTGGTGAATGTGGTAAAGAAGTAGGGCACTCCTTTCCTCCAGCCAGCACTCACCCACATCATAAGAGAAGGCTCTACCACTGGTGACAGTCTGAGAATACTGGGACCATAATCACACGCCTCCCAGCTTGCTCATGGAGCAGCGATCCTATGCTGCGAGGGGCAAACCACGAAGACCAGAGCCTACTGATCCACCAGTGTCCAGAATAGGGGCTCAGAGGCTTTGCCCAGGAGAACAGACAGTTCATAAGAGACCCAGGGACCAGGCACAGTGGCTCACACCTGTAACTTGCAAGGCCAAGACAGGTGGATCACTTGAGGTCAGGAGTTCAAGACCAGCCTGGACAAAATGGTGAAACCCCATCTCTACTAAAAATACAAAAATTAGCTGGGCATGGTGGCACATACCTGTAATCCCGGCTACTTGAGAAGCTGAGGCAGGAGAATTGCTTGAACCTGGGAGACAAGATTATTGAACCTGGGAGGCAGAGGTTGTAGTGACCGGAGTCGCACCATTGCACTCCAGCCTGGGCAACAAAAGCAAAACTCCATCAAAAAAAAAACCAAAATCCCACACACACAAAAAAAAAACAAAGTCACGGGTGAGTGGGCATGGGGGATAGACAGCTGGGCCAGGCCGGGGGCAGCAGGGTTGGCTGGGCCACACGGGGGGTCCAGGGCTTTGCCCTCAGGCCGGCCCGCTGCCCCCAGGACTGTTCCTCATGATCCTGCGCCACAAGACCACCATCTTCACGGACACCAAGGAGTCCAGCACGGTGTTCAAGCTGAAGCGCATCGTCGAGGGCATCCTCAAAGGGCCGCCCAATGAGCAGCAGATGTGCCAGGATGACCAGCTCCTGGATGATAGCAAGACACTGGGCGAGTGTGGCTTCACCATCAAACAGCACAGCCACAGGCCCCAGCCAGAGTGGGGCCTGCCTTCCAGACAGATGACACCTCTGAGGCCCTGTGCGGGACTCGGGAAGCAGTGCCAATGTACAAGCCGTGCAGCGAGGAACCCCAAGAGGCCCATTCCCCCAACAAAAGAGATTTGGGAGTCAAAAAATTAAAAAATAAAAATAAAAGAGACTCTTGGAAGCAGCAAGAGAAAACAACTCACTGAGTATAAGGAAACTCCCATGAGATTGACAATTGATTTCTCATCAAAAGCGGAGGCCAGCAGGTGATGGGATGGCACAAAGTACAGTTGACTCTTGTCTCTGTGGTGCTATAGAGCACAGAGTTACCACAAACACCGAGTTAGAGAACGCAAACATTGCCCCTGGTGGGAATACAGGGCAGTTACTGCCAGCCTCTGGCCACCACACTTTTGTCAACCAACCAGTCCGTGGCCGGGTGTTACGAGTGTTTCTGTTTTGTATTTTGTTCGTTTTTTGTAGGTCTTGCTCTGCCACAGAGGCTGGAGTGCAGTCGCACAATCAGAGCTCACCGCAGCCTTGAACTCCTAGGCTCAAGCAATCCTCCTGCCTCAGCCTCCCGAGTAGCTGGCACTACAGGTGTGCATCATCACATCCAACTAATTTAAAAATATATATTTTCATAGAAATAGGGCCTCTCTATGTTGCCCAGGCTGGGCTTGAACTCCTGGCCCGAAGCAATCCTCCCTTCTTGGCCTCCCACAGTGCTGGGATTATAGACATTATACCACTCCCGGTCTATGTGGGTTTCTGCTTCAAAACACCTTATTGGCGGGGCCCGGTGCCTCACTCCTGTAATCCCAACACTTTCCGAGGCTGAGGCAGGTGGATCACCTGAGGTCAGGAGTTCGAGACCAGCCTGGCCAACATGGTGAAACCCCATCTCTACTAAAAATACAAAAATTAGCTGGGCGTGTTGGCAGGCACCTGTAATCCTGGATATTCAGGAGGCTGAGACAGGAGAATTGCTTGAACCTGGGAG
Source organism: Cebus imitator (assembly GCF_001604975.1). NCBI lineage: Eukaryota > Metazoa > Chordata > Mammalia > Primates > Cebidae > Cebus > Cebus imitator. Next base: position 285,312 of record NW_016108044.1, read on the forward strand.
GGAGAGGTTGTAGTAAGCTGAGATTGCGCCATTGAACTCCAGCCTGGGCAAGAGTGAGACTCTGTCTTAAAAAAAAGTAATGGCAAAAACAGCAATTACTTTTGGGTATTTTTTTTGTTTGGTTGGCTGGTTTTGAGACAGAGTCTCGCTCTGTCACCCAGGCTGGAGTACAGTGATGTAATCTCGGCTCACTGCAACCTCTGCCTCCTGGGTTCAATCGATTTTCCTGCTGTAGCCTCCCAAGTAAAGTAGCTGGGACTATAGGCACCTGCCACTACACCCCAATAATTTTGTATTTTTAGTAGAAACAGGGTTTCATCATGTTAGTCAGGCTGGTCTCAAACTCCTGACTTCAAGTGATCCACCCGCCTTGGCCTCCCAAAGTGCTGGGATTACAGGCATGAGCCACCGTGCCCAGCCCAAAATTACTTTTGCACCAATACGATATAAGAGGGCTTCAAAGGAAGACATCAGCATAATGGCCTTCAGGAAACTGTACAATCTAAACTGATATGGTGGCATGCATCTGTAATCCCAGCTACTCAAAAGGCTAAAGCAACAGGATTGCTTGAGTCCAGGAGTTTGAGACCAGCCTGAAAACATAGAGAGACCCCCCCATAGCTCCAAAATAATTTTTAAAAATTAGCCAGGGGCGTTGGTCTGTGCCTGTATTCACAGCTACTCAGCAGGCTGAGGCGGGAGGATTACTTAAGCCCAGGAAGTTGAGGCTGCAGTGAGCTATGATCAGGCCACTGCACTCCAGCCTAGGTGACAGAGCAAGATCCTGTCTCTAAAAAAGACAGAATAAAAAAATAAGGCTGAGCATGATGGTTCATGCCTATAATCCCAGCACTTTGGGAGGCCAATGTGGGCAGATCACGTGGTCAGGAGATCGAGACAAACGTGGCCAACATGGCGAAACCCTGTCTCTACTAAAAATATGAGAAATAACTGGGTGTGGTGGCAGGTGCCTATAATCCCAGCCCCTCAGGACTCTGAAGTAGGAGAATCGCTTGAACCTGGGAGGTGGAGGTTGTAGTGAGCAGACACGGCCCCACTGCACTCCAGCTTGGGTGACAGAGCAAGACTTCATCTCGGGAAAAAACTGTATATATATTAGCTGTGTGTGGTGGTGGACACCTGTAAGACGCCTCCCAGCTGCTTGGGAGGCTGAGGCAGGAGAATCGCTTGAACTTAGGAGGTGGAGTTTGCCGTGAGCCGAGATTGCACCACTGCACTCCAGCCTGGATAGAGCAAGACTTTGTCTCAATAAATAAATAAATAAAATTGTACAGTCTAGTAAGGAGGACAAGATGAGTACATAAGTAGATATTTGGTATTTGCCCCAAGGCATGAAAGAGGTACAGAGACACCCCGTGGAGCTGCTGGATATCAGGAAACCTCTCTTGAAGAGGCGCCATTTGAACTGATCCTGGCAACGGAAAGGATTCCTTTCATGGAAACATACACCCCACAAAAGGAGCATCCCAAATAACAGAAACAGCATGAACACGGATGCAGAAGGAGGACGTGTATGACGTGCAAGCCGTTGAGAAGTTCTGTTTAGCTAAAGCAAAAGGTTCATCTAGGAAACTAGTCTGAAAAGATAGATTTGGGGGCTGGACGCACTGGTTCATGCCTGCAGTCCCAGCCACTTGGGAGGCTGAGGCCAGAGGATTGCTTGAGCCCAGGAGGTCAAGGCTGCAGTGAGCTATGATTGCGCCACTACACCCCAGCCTGATTGACAGAGCGAGACCCCGTCAACAGGGCCTTGAATGTTGAGAAAAGAATTTGGACTTCGTTTGGTAGTTAATGGGAGGAATTAGGCCAGGAGCTGTGGCTCACACCTGTAATCCCAGCACTTTGGGAGGCTGAGGCGGGCAGATCACAAGGTCAGGAGATCTAGACAAGACCGACATGGTGAAACCCCATCGCTACTAAAAATACAAACATTAGCCAGGAGTGGTGGTGCACGCCTGTAATCCTAGCTACTCAGGAGGCTAAGGCAGGAGAATTGCTTGAACCCGGAAGGTGGAGGCTGCAGTGAGCCAATGTCATGACACTGCACTCCAGCCTGGGAGACAGCGGCAGACTCTGTCTCAAAAAAACTAGTAACCAATAAGAGTCAAATCTGAGACTTGCATTACAAGGGACAGAGACAGGGAGAAAGAGAGACACAGAGAGAAGAGCTTTCCTTTGCTGGAGTTACTGAAAAAATCAGACACGAATCTGCAAGTACTGACTGCCATCTGGCTACTCTCTGAGAGGAGGAGGTGGCTGAGAATGGAACAACTCAGAAGAAAGCCGAGCTAAGGGAGGGATCAAAGTCCTAATGATACTGTTTGAGACCATGGAGCCAACTGTGTCTTCACAGTCAGTAAACCAGTGCGCCTCCTTTCTTGCTTTGAGCTGGGTCTTTGACGACTTGTTACGGAAAGATTCCTGCCTACTATAAGCTCATCAGAGCTGTGTTTTAAGCAAATCTGAGGAGGAAGGAAACAGACAGAAAGGAATTTAGTTAAGACCAGGCTGGAGCCGGGTGCGGTGGCTCACGTCTGTAATCCCAGCATTTTGGGAGGCCGAGGTGGGCGGATCACAAAGTCAGGAGTTTGAGACCAGCCTGACCAACATGGTGAAACCCCGTCTCTACTAAAAATACAAAAATTAGCCAGGCATGGTGGTGGGCGCCTGTAATCCCAGCTACTTGGGAGGCTGAGGCAGAAGAATTGCTTAAACCCAGGAGGCAGAGGTTGTGGTGAGCCGAGATCACGCCATTGCACTCCAGCCTGGGTAACAAGAGTGGAACTCCGACTCAAAAAAAAAACTAGCCTGGGCAACATAGCCAGACCCTTGTCTCTACAAAAAATAAAAAAATTAGGCCGGGCACAATGGCTCACACCTATAATCCTAGCACTTTGGGAGGCCAAGGCAGGCAGATAACTTGAGGTGGGGAGTTTGGCACCATCCTGGCCAACATGGCGAAATCCTGTCTCTACTAAAAATACAAAAAGAGCCGGGCACGGTGGCTCACGCCTATAATCCCAGCACTTTGGGAAGCTGAGGCAGGTGGATTGCCTGAGCTCAGGAGTTTGAAACCAGTTTGGGCAACACAGTGAAATCTCATCTCTACTAAAATACAAAAAATTAGTCAGGCGTGGCAGCCTGTGCCCGTAATCCCAGCTACTCAGGAGACTGCGAGAGGATAATCCCTGGAACCAGGGAGGTGGAGGTTGCAGTGAGCCAAGATCGTTCCACTGCACTCCAGCCTAGGTGATGGAGGGAGACTCCATCTCAAAAATAAAAATACAAAAAGAATTAGCCAGATATGGTGTTGTGCACCTGCAGTGCCAGCTACTCGGGAGGCTGAGGAAGGGGGATCATTTGAGCCTGGGAGGTCAAGGCTATAGTGAGCTATGATCATGCCACTGCAGATCCAGCCTGGGCAACAGAGTGAGACCCTGTCTCAAAAAAAGGAAAGAAATGAAAAGAAAGGCCAGGTGCCATGGCTCACACCTGTACCTGTAATCCCAGCATTTTGGGAGGCCAAGGCAGGCGGATTGCTTGAGACCAGGAATTCAAGACCAGCCTGGGTAACAAGATGAATGACCTCTCTACCAAAAAAATACAAAAATTAGCTGCCTGTAGTGGTGCGTTCTGTGGTCCCAGCCACTTGGGAGGCTGAGGTGGGAGGATTGCTTGAACCCAGGAGGCAGAGGTTGCAGTGAGCCAAGACTGCGCTGCTTCACTCCAGTCTGGGTGACACAGCAAGACTCTGTCTCAGAAAAAAAAAGAAAGAAAGAAAGAAGAAAGAGAAAGAAAGCAGGAGGGAGGGCGGGAAAGGAAGAGAGGGAGGGAGGAAGGGAGGGAGGGGAGAGAGAAAAAGGAAGAAAGGTAAGTTAATACAATAGTAACGATATAACACAACAGTAAAGGCAAAGTGACATGAAAATCACAAGGAAACATCAGACAAACCCAAACTGAGGGATAGTCTACAAAATAACTGACCTGTAATCTTCAGAAGTCCAAGGTCATGAAAGATCAAAATGCTACTACTACTAATAAGAAGTCTAAAGAACATTTCAGTCCAGGCATGGTGGCTCACACCTATAATCCCAGCACTTTAGGAGGCCGAGGCGGGCAGATCACTTGAGACCACTTGAGATCACTTGAGACAAGCAACATGGTGAAACCCCGTTTCAACAAAAAATACCAAAATTAACTAAGCCTGGTGATACACACTTGTGGTCCCAGCTACTCGGGAGGCTGAGGTGGAGGATCACTTGAGCCTAAGAGTTGGAGCCTGCAGTGAGCCATGATCTTGCCATTGCACTCCAGCCTAGGTGACAGAGCAAAACTCCATCTCAAAAAGAAAAGAAAAAAAGAAAAGAAGGCCGGGCGCGGTGGCTCAAGCCTGTAATCCCAGCACTTTGGGAGGCCGAGGCGGGTGGATCACGAGGTCAAGAGATCGAGACCATCCTGGTCA